>NW_025862662.1:118467-153141 GCF_002878395.1 Capsicum annuum
TTTTTTTATTTTTTAAAAAATATATAAAAATAATGTGTGTTGGATTACTTTTTTACAAAAAAAATTATAATTTCTTACGTGGCCCTTACATGGCACTGATTTGGCAATGACGTGGGCGTATGTACTTCACTCTCCACGGTGAGAGTGGTATAATTTTTTTAGGGTGTTAAAAAAATCACTTTAAAGTTATTAAGGGGGGTATATAATTGCCCGATTAGTTTAGGGTCTAAAGTAAGTTTTGGCAACAAGTTCGGAGGTGATTTGATGTATTTTCTCTTATCAATACTATTCTCAACATCATTATCATCATGATATCATCATCATAAGAAATATCATCAACTCATTTTCACACCATCATAATATTCAACATCAACATTAATATAAATGCAAATGCAGGATATAGTCAATCATTACAAGTAATGACTAAAAGAATCAAAAGCACCCAATTCAAATCAAACGCAAGTAACATTGATCCAAATAGAACTTACAATTAATGACATCCAAGTAAATACGGTCAAAAGTCATAAGTTCATCATTATAAGTAAACAACTAAGATCACTAACACATGAAATCATAAGTATAATCAAAGATCAATTCACCACTTATTTAAATCAGCATTATCAATCTCAATCATCAATTGAAAAAATAAATAAAGACCAATCAATAAAGAATCTATTTTTGGAGTGTACATTCCACCAAGATTGATATTTATACTCTAATTCATCAACCTATTTTGTTAAACAAGCTAAACCCCTTTTATTCCTATTGAGACCGATAAATTTGATTACTAATTGGTAACTTTTATACTCAAGTCATCACTAAGTTCAAGACACTATTTTCTTTAGTCAATCATTCAATCACTCGGCTCCATTCAACTTACAATTCTAGCTAGCGTCATACACCATTACACATCTTACTTTCTAAAACTTAGCCAAACTTAACTTTAGGCTCTTAAGTTCTAACATCACATCCTCTTATCACAATGAACCCTCCTAACTATCATTTAGCAAGAATATCTCGTACTCCAAATATACACAATATCGAGTTCACCCTTTTTAAGACAGTAAAGACTAGGTCTATGGATTATAAGTTCATTGAATCCTTCTATTGTAACCCATGTTCACATATTAAATTTAGTAAGTCATAAAAATACAAACACCCATCAAGGGTTTCATACAAAACTAACAACATGCAATTATATTATTACAACATTAATTCCATGTTTTATCCATCCAAACTCCATGTAGATCTATAGGCCCAGTCATAAAATATTCCATCAACTATAGTTATTAAATGCAACTAATCCAAGTCTACTATACATTAAACTATAACCTATGTTAACCAAAGATCTTGGAATAATCAAGCCTCACCAAGGTTGCTCTTTCCTTTCCTTAATGCCTCTATAAGCTTAATCACCTAGAAATCAAACAATTTAGGAGTAATTAATCATTTACTCTTTGAACAACAACTTTGGAAATTCAACCCACTAGTTCTCTCTTAATTCATGATCTATAATATTATCCAAGGGTAAATTAACTATTAATGAATACTATTATACTCAACTCATCTTTATTAATGGAGTTTTAAAGTTAAAGATTCTATTTTTAAGGAATTAAAGGTCTCTGGTCATGAATTCATATTTTAGAATCACAAATTCATGCTAGAAATCATTAGTTAACAATCTAGAAGTAATTCTAGGTAATATTACCCCAACCCATAGGTTTCTCTCAATATATCATGAACTTAGGGTTTAAATCTCAAAGAATTCCACCATTAAATGTTATTCTAATAATTCTAAGATGTTACTGGATTAAAAAAACAAAGAAGATGATGGAAGAACTTACTTCAATGAAGAATTTTCACTCAAAGACTTGGAAACTCCCCCTAGGGATTTGAAACAAAGTATTTGAGTTAAATGCCCACCCAAAAAGACAAAAAGCAATTATGTACCAGCCAGTTACAACTGCAGGGGCCCAATTACCGCTATGGCAGCCGAATTTTAGCCCAAATAGTGTTTAGTAAAATAGTCATAGCATTTTACTCCAAAACCGAATTAACAAACGATTTGAGAAATTGTAAAAAAGACTCAAACATGTTTCATTTGATGGTTATTGGGACCATAAATCTTTATATTCTAAGAGTAGTTCTCATTTGAAGTTGATCATAGTTTAAACTTAGCTCGAAACTTAATCAGTAAGAACGCTTCCAGCTGAATTAACTTTGTATTAGGGGTGTTGTATGGTTTTAGTTCATTTATAATCAGCTTTCATACTAAATAATTAGTCCTTTAACTTATGTTTAATGTGGTTCTTATGAATTTACCATAGATATTTTGAATAATGACGGAATGAGTTGTTACAATAGATACCAATTTACCCACTATTCATCTGTGAATGGTCATTGACAAAGAGAAGAGTTTTTAGAATGATTCTCAAAAATCAGCAAACACAATGGTTAAAACCCTTCTTGTTCAAGAGATATTAAACTAGGTAAAATACCAACTAACCTTTTATGTATTCTCTTGAGAAGATTTTATTGATAAAGCTACTCAGGCTTATTGATCTCATATCAGAGAATATGTCCACCTCTTTCTTCTTCAGTAGCAATACTAGATGTGTGTGAGTAATAAATATAGGCAGTTACCGGCCTCCAAATAATTCCCAACCATTGAACATATGTCATCTTCGACTATTTCCTAGAAAGACTGACAAAATTTATATATATAGCCGCCAAGACCTCCAACACTATCATCATTCAACACAAGTACTGCATTCCTGACTTCTTCTTTGGTTGGCCACGTAACCAGATGTGCATTTTACTCCATGTTGATCATGCTAGGAACATGCTTTAGAATACCAAAATCTGATGGAACTCTTTCTTTTGTGAATTATTTTTGGAAAAAAAATTAGAAACAATAGCTACTTCTTCAGTTGATTCTACCCATTGGCCATCCTGTTGGATTCTTTTAAATTGTATCTTTCTTCTTCAGCCATTAACCTGTGTATAAAAGTCCTACAATTCTTGTCACCCTATTGAAACCAACTCATACCTATTTTTTGCCTCCAAAATTCCACTTCTATGTGCATCACTCTAGTCAATTCTGCTTGAGCTTTTAATAAACTCTATTGATTCTGCTGTGATGGATCAAGTTTAAATTAAACTTCCAAAATGTTAATCACATCCTCCAAGTTAGAGATTTTCTAAAAAAAAATATCTCCATAAGTTGATTTGCATTGGATAGAATTTTTTTTATCTTCTTCAATTTAAGATTAAATTAAATAAAAGGATTAGCCATGACTTCATTTTTATAGTTATGCCTCACAACATCTAGAATGTTCTCATGAGTTGTCCAAAAATTTAGAAATTTAAATGATTTGTTAATTTATGGATTGTCAACCTTGCACTCAAGAAATAATGGAGAGTAATCCTCGCCAAATCTATCAAGTGAGACACATTCAAGCCTGAAAACATCAATTGGAATTCAAAATTTTCAAAGAACCTATCCAATCTCTTAAAAATACAAGCTTCGTCATGCCTGAAATTCCACCATGTAAAAATGCTTCCTTGAAGCCCAAGTCAGATAAAATACAGGTTTGAATGTTGTGCCTGAAATCTTCTACTTCATTGATAGATGCTAAAAGCTCCCCCCCCCCCCATATTTTTCCTCCTCGTCAACAATGACATTAAAATCACCAGCGACAATCCAAGTATCTATCATATCAGAACCCAAAGAATATAGTAAATCCCATAATGCAATCCTCTCCATCGAGTCACACTTTGCATAAACAAGGCTGACTATAATCTCCTTGTCGATTTCATTACTAAACAATTTTAAAATAAGTTGTGGTTCCATATCCAAGAGTACTTTCACCTCAAGATTTTCAGTAACAAAAGCCCAAATTTTCCCATTTGTATTTGACAAAGCAGTAGGCATCCCAGTCTCCTCTTTTAGGGATTTTGCCATGATTTTCTTACCAAATTTGAGCATAAAATTTCTATTGAAGGAAAGTCAAAGTATTACCATAATTATTTTTACTTTTCCTAAAAGAAAATATAATTCTCGGTCATATTTGGCTAACCACTTTTTTGGAGAAAAAGTTTTATACCTCTATAAATTGATGATCTTTCTTCTTATTGTATAACACAATGGCATCCACAATGTAGTCCATAAAGATCTTGTTTAGGGAAGATTTCTCCCAATAGGTTTTATAAAATTTTATAATAGTTTTAATATGTAGGTCGTACTAATAGTTCTACATGACACTCTAATGATTTCGAATCCAAGAAGTGGTATTAGAGCCTACAGTTCAAAGGTCCAACAATTTGGTGAATCGAGATTAAGACTCGTTTAAAGCAGCTTCAAATCAAGTTGCAACCAATTTAGTGGTAATGAATATTTTTGTCTAACAATAGATGGACAAGAAGTTTCAATAATATTTTCAACAATCCTGCTGCCACATCTTTGAATATAATGCTCACTTTACACTTGCAAAGGGCTCCAATATTTTTAACCCGAAAGGGGTCATACGCCTTTAACCCAAAAAGGCTCTATTTTTAAGCATTCAAAGCAGCAGTGATACATGAAGATTATGTGAAGAACGAAGATAATGCATATAAAGAAGATAGATCAAGTTTTGTCTAGAAAATCAAGCCACAAAAGGGAGATTTGTTAAGTTTTTACCTTGATTATCTTACCAAATTTGAGTATCAATTTTCAGTTGAAGGAAAATCAAAATATTACCATAATTGCTCTTGTTTTTCAGTGGAAAAAAATATAATTTTCAGTGGAAAAAATATAATTTTCTTCTATATCAGGCTAACCTCTTTGTTGGAGAAAAGGTTTTGTACCTCTATAAATTAAGGATACCATTCATAGTGTAGTCCTTAAAAAGTGTTGTTTAGAGAGAATCCCAATAGTTTTAGGTTTTATACAATTTTTATATTAGTTTTAATATTTAGGTTGTTTGATCAAACAATAGTAATAATATATTTTTTAGTACGTTTTTCTTTATTATCTGAATTATCTGAATTATCGTATTCATGATTTGTAAACTAATAACTTTTACTTGACGTCCTGATGTTTTTGAACTCAACATCCTCCTGTACTTGTCAATTTTATGTGCGTGTTGAAAAGGTTCTAACAAACCAATGACATAAAACTGATGTTTTTTATGCATTGATAAATG
This sequence comes from Capsicum annuum, assembly GCF_002878395.1. Taxonomy (NCBI): domain Eukaryota; kingdom Viridiplantae; phylum Streptophyta; class Magnoliopsida; order Solanales; family Solanaceae; genus Capsicum; species Capsicum annuum. Next base: position 123,654 of record NW_025862662.1, read on the forward strand.
TCTTTTAAAAGCTTTCTTAGTGTGTATTGATCTAATATTTTAAATAAGAGCATTATCCATAGCTATATGTTGTATTAAATGTAGATCTCCTTGTTTGCATACCGGAAATAGGTACATTATTGTTCCTTTGCTTTTTCTTTTATTTGCTACCAGATTTTTCTTTCTCTATTTAATGAGGAGAGAAACCCCCTTCCCTAACAACATCTTGAAAATTTTGAGTAGTCCATTCCTTATCTAGATCAATACTAGTAAATTCATTCTCTTCATCTCCTGATCTAGCACTCTAAACGGCAACTAGAAGAGTAACATAAGGTGCAACAAGTTGACCCTTAGATTCCTTGGAATTATTTTATGGATTCTGTAATGTGTGAGTGTTCCTGGTTGCTGTTATTGTAATTTTTCTTCATCCCCTTCTTATTTGAATTTTTAGTATCATGCTTCACAAACTGGGGATCCTGAAAATTTTGTGCAACTGGTAGCACTTGAGACATATTATTAAAATCAGTTGGCTCTGCTTCCTTCTCATTCTCATGACCAACTGCATTTGTATTAATAGTTACATCATCTTGCTGCGAGCCTCATTTTTTTTGTTCGCATCTGCATCTTCCTTGGAAATTATTTCAGGTTCTTTCACTGTCACCGCTGATATTATTATTGCTATAGAATTTTGTCGCTTGTATCATCACCTTGAACTTGACTATTAATTTGATTTTGATCATATCCACGTTCATCAACCTTGCGATTATGTACTTCACCCTCTTTTATTTCCTCCCCCGCTCATTCACTCGATAAATTATTATCTCCTTCCATTGTGGTCGTAGTATATGTTTGAGATGGGATTTCTTAGCATGAATGGTTAGTTGTAACCAATTGAACCCTATTTTCTTTGGCAAAGGCAGAACTCACCCAATCGTTAGTGCTCTTCTCCAGTGGTATTTTTGGCTTAAAAATAGGGGCATTTGCATTTAAAAAAATTTCCACATTACTTGCGTTAGAATTGTTAACTATTTCAGCTGCAATAATTGCATGTGCCACCTCGACCAGTTGATTATTCTGTCCATCATCATCCTCTGAAGTTTTATATTTGTTTGAAGTTTGAAGGGGTGCACCTTGTCCCTTACCAACCTCGAGTTCTTTTCCTGTAACTTCACCATCTCCACTTCCTGAATTTTGATTTTTGCTATTATCAATCAAAGTTGGTCGATTTTGACCTTTATTCCATTGCCATGTCTTCAGCTTGCTGATCAATTTCCTTGACATTAACATCATCTTCCTATTCCATGTTCACTAGAATCTATTCAGGGTGAAGAACTTCACACTCATCTTCGTCATGTCCCAGAAATTAACAAATGTTTGCAATACTTCAGCATAAATTCATATTTAATTTTTACCCATTTACCCCTTATTTCTCCTTTAGAAGAATTAATACATTGGATTTTAACTATCTTTGGGTGATCAACCAGCAAATCAACTTCCACCTTTACACGTGCACAACTTGGCCACGTTTTATTTTTTGTAGCTAAATCAACTTGAAGTGGCTTCCCTACAGCAAAAGCTAAAGAAAAAAACAATTCCTTCAAAAAATATGAGGTGGTAAATTGATAAATGAAATCCATGCCATCGTGATTGACGTCTCTTCCTTTGGGTCAAACCAAGGGTCCCACTTTGGTGGTCTCATCTGATGATACACATGCTCATCCTTGATGTAGTTTACTGGTTTAGACAATAACTAAATATAATCTTCAATCTGAGTACATATGATTAGCACGTAATGATTGTTGTCACGATCCGAACCCGAGCCTGACCGTGATGGGAAAGCTCAAGCCCACCATGGGCCAGAGACAACCCCCATAGTCTTGCCTCAAGAGCACATAATATAAATAACAGAAGCCAACCAAATCAAAGATAGATTAATAAAACCAAACAAAAATGTAAGGAGTCAAAACAAGACATCAACAACATCTCAATCCTGTCGACGAAAACCTCGAAACCACTAATACCAGCTAAGCTAGGACATGTCTCTAACTATGAAAAAAAAAACCCATAATACTAAGACAATAAGGAAACCCATGAAATAGTCAGACCTTTCGAAGGATGAAGGCTCATCACTTAACATCTGATCAATAAAAGTACGTAACCTCCTAACGCTGCACGGGAGCAACAGAAAATTCCTCTGAACCTACATCATGAAACGATGTAGCGTTCGGGGATGGTCAGTGGGGCAAGCACTGGCATGTAACTCAAGGAAAATGAATAAAATAGTACATTTATCAAAAACCATTCAAAACCACATGCACAACATTTATATATACACATATAGGATGCCACAATAGGGACAGGAGTTAATTAACATGATATTTTAAACCATTAGCCTAAACTATGTAGCTCGCTCCGTCCTAAAGGCACCCACGAGCTATATGGGTTCGACTCTCCCTGCTAAAAGGGCCCCAGTCCATGTTAGTTGCATGTATCAAGGAAAGGCTAAGACAACCAGGAAATAGCCATAAAAACGATAATGTGCATCCAGAAACATGGTCATATAGACAGCCAATGTATGCAAATGTTATGTCCAGTGTTGGTCCCCCCGGGACTACACATTCACGGTGTGCTACACAATTCCCCTTAAGCCCAAATTAAAATAGTTTGCACATAAACCAACTATTAACCAAGGAGTCATTTATTAAGGCATGTTCCAACATGGTATCATCATACCAATATGCTTGCAAGCTATTTCATTTGTGCCAAACCCATCCATATAACCATTAGACTCACAAGTTCCATTTAAAATCCAAAACCATGGTCACTAAAGGCATTCCAAAAAACATATTTATCCATTTATCATTTAATGAAATGCAATGTTTTCAAAAAAAAAGGTTAAATTATGCAAATATACATATTTGAAATCAGATTTACAATATAGGTTGAGATTAATGTCACTACCAAGCCATAAGTTTAGAAATTTTGGTGAAACTTATGTCACCCATTTCAACTGTAATCACAATGCACCAATTCAATCCCAAAACCATCAATTAAAGCATGAATAATCCATTTAAAATATGAAAAAAATAACCAATAACAACCAAAAACCCTCAACCCAATTTCAAACCCATCAATTCAAACCACATAAATATTCAATAGATTGATGCCATAATTTAAAATTCATGTTAAGGAAAGAGAAACATGCAAGAAATATAGAACACACTAAAGAGAATTCAATATTTAGAGCCTGAATGGTGAATCCCTTGTAAAACCCTTGAACTTTCCTGGTTGGGAGTTAAAGAGGAAAAGTGTAGTGTTTGATCTTTGACAACTGAAGGAATAGGGTTAATTTTGTGTTTTTAAGTCGTGTAAGAATTAAAGGACCTAAAACCCCTCACACCATGTAAAAAAAATAAAAATTGGATGAAATTAACATAGCAGCATGCCAGGCTACTATTACGAAGGGTGGCCAACCATGTCAAGCTCTTATCGCGATAGCTAAGTGGCATGGCACAACACTATCGCAGACCCATACTGCCTCTGGATTCTAAAATAACTCTGAACCCCTTCTAAAAATTCTAAAACTTTTTCAAAAATCCATTTTAACATCCTTCATCATAATTTAAGTCAAAAGTTGACGTTACGCACACGGGAGGTTCAACAATAAAATAATCAAAATTTTATGGGGTCTTACATTATCCCCCGCCCCCCCCCCCTTTGGACTATTCATCCCCAAATGATAAATCAAGATATTTTTGGTACGATAAATAGAAAGAATACCGTAGAATCTAAGAACAAATTCAAAAAGTGATAAGAGGAAAATAAAACCCATACCTTAAGCCCTTTCATCCAATGTTGTAAACGAGAATAGGCATTTGGCTTTTATATCTTTGTCAGATTCCCAAGTAGCCTCTTTTGGTTTTTGATTTCTCCAATGAACATTCACCGAAGAAATATCCTTAGTCCTCAATCAATGAATTTTCCTATCCAATATTTCAACTGGTACTTCTTTGTAAGACGGCGAATCTACAACACCAATGTTCTTAGAGGCAGTATCAAAGAAGGATCACCCATACACTTCTTAAGCATGGACACCGACACACCATGAAATTTACGATCTCCTGAATGAACAACTTAGCACAACTACGCCTGAGTAGTTATTCCTTATAGGCAAAAAGTGAGCAGAATTAGTCATCTATCCACAATGACCCAAATAGAATCATACTGATTATGATACCACGGAACACCAGTAAATAAATCTATATTAATCATCTCCCACTTTCATATGGGAAATTCTATATCTTGAGACATACCACTAGGCCTCAAATGTTCTACCTTGACTAGCTAACCAATCATATATTTAGCAATAAAATTTGCCACATCCCTCTTCATATTATTCCACTAGTAGATTTCCTTCTTGTCATGATACATCTTGATCAAACCCAAGTGAACTGTATATGCAGACTCAGCCAAAATTCTTTCTCGCAACCCGTCTACAACAGGGACATACAACCTTTGTTGATACCTCAAGATGTCGTCCCCCCAATCTCAAAGGCCATAAACTTTTGCTAGCCCACATCATCCTTAATTTGTATAAGTATGGGATCCATAACCTGTTTGTCCTTGACATCAGCACAAAGAGATGACTTAACCACTTCTTGAACAATTACTCCTCCATCCTCAGAGTCCAAAAGACAAACTCTCAAGTTAGCCAGCCAATGAATATCCTTCACCAACACTTTTTTCTCCTTCTCAACGTGATATTAACTTCCCATTGACAACCTACTAAAATCATCAGCAACAACATTAGCTTTACTTGGATGGTAGTGCAAACTCATGTCATAATCATTAAGCAGTTTTAGACACCTCCTCAGCCTGAGATTCAATTCCTTCTGCGTAAGCACATACTGTAAGCTTTTATGGTTTGAATAAATATCTACATGCACTCCATACAAATAATGGCGTCAAATCTTCAAAGCAAGAACCACAGCTGCCAACTCTAGATAGTAAGTCGGGTAATTTCTCTCATGGCTGGGGGTACAAAAATCAAATCGATCAAAAAATCGAACCGATAAAAATATTATTGGTATATTGTTATTGGGTTTTGGGGTTAACGGGTTTTTAATGATTTTATAAAAAAAATTATTGGGTTAATGGTATGATTTTGGTTTCTCATATTGGGTTGTTAGGCAATCCGATAACCCGATAAGAATATACACAATTACTATTTTACACCTAGTTATAGGCGTGCGCACACACACACACACATATATATATATGACTTATTATATATTTCTTTTAATTTCTACAAATTTACAAATCTATTATTTCAATTATACAAACTCTTAATTTCTCCTAACAACATTTAGTTCAAGGTTGAAAATTCTTGTAAATTAAAACACATCATGTAGTATTTTTGGTTGCAAATAAGATTCAATTTCTTTTTATGTTAGTTACTACTTACTACTATTTCTATTTTTTGAGTATTTTCTTATCAGGTAAATTAAAAACCAAACCGTTATGGACTAACAACTGATAAACCAAAAGTCAATAAAAATATCTTATTGGTTTGGTTATTGGTTTAGCATAATAAAAACCAAACACTGACCCACCGAACCGATTATACATAAAACCAAACCGAAGCGACCAATGCATACCTCTACTCATAAACCTTAAACTACCAGGAATCATAGTCTATAACCTTGCCATGCTGCATCAAAACACAACCCAGTACCACAGGGGATGCATCGCAATACATAAATAAACCCATCAGTTTCCTCGGGTAGGGCTAAAATAGGCACAGAAGTGAACTTATCTTTCAACTTCTCAAAACTAACATTGAAAGCATCGGACTACAAAAACTTCAATCTTTTCCTGAGTTAACTTCTTCAGCGAAGCAGCAATGGATGAGAAACTCTCCATAAACCTGCTGTAATACCTAGCCAAGCCCAAGAAGCTCCTAGTATTAGTTGGAGTCGTAGGTCAAGGCCACTTCTTAACAGCCTAAATCTTTTATAAATCCACCTGATCCCCTCACTAGAAATAAAATGCCCAAGCAAAGTGATAGCACTTAGCCAAAATCTACACTTAGAAAATTTCACATACAATTTCTTGTCCTTAAGAGTTTGCAACACTATTCGGAGATAAATGGCATAATCCTTTTCACTTTTAAAGTACACCAAGATGTCATCAAAGAAGACTATAACAAATAAATTCAGATGCTGCCTGAAAACCCGATTTGTAAGACCCATGGAAGAATTTAAAGTATTAGTCAACCCAAACAACATAACCTAAAACTCATAATAGACATACCAGGTCAGAAAAGTTGTCTTGTGAATATCCACCTCCCTAATTTTCAATTGGTGATAGCCCAAAGGGAGATTAATCTTAGAGAAACACCTAGCACCCTAAAGTTGATCCAAAAGGTCATCAATCCTAGAAAGAGGGTACTTATTTTTCACTGTGACCTTATATAACTGACGATAGTCTATACACATCCAAAGAGACCCATATTTCATTCACACAAAAAATATAAGAGCACCATACGGAGAAACACTAAGACGGATGAAACCCTTATCAAGAAGATCCTTCTATTGCTCATTTAGTTCCTTTAATTAAAATGGGGTCATCCTATAAAGAGGAATGGAAATGGGATGGGTATCAGGTAGAAGGTCAATCCCAAGGCCTATTTCCCTATCGGGAGGAATTCCAGGAAGATCATCGAGAGAAACCTCAAGAATTTATTAACCATAGGGATGGATTGCAATGATTGACTCTCAGAGTTAGAATCCTTAACCTGAACTAGATAATACAGATACCCTTTGGATATCAATTTCTTATCTGTAAGATAGGAAATAAACCTCCCTTTGTGTACTAAGGAACTCCACTCTCCTTCAATCACCGATTCATTAGGAATATGAAAACTGACAATTCGGGTCCTACAATCCAAAGAAACATAGCACGAATGGAGTCAATCCATACCCGAAATTACATCAATATCTACCATGTCAAGTTCTATTAAATCTACCAATGTCTCCATATGAAGAATGGATACCACACAACCCCTATAGATTTTACTAGCAACAACAGACTCATCTACAGGAGTAGAAACCAAAAAAGGGCTGAAAATATTTTCAAGACCGTTACCAAAGTGTATAGCCACATAAGGGGACACATAAGATAGGGTTGAACCCTAATCAAGCAAATAATAAATATCAGGGGAGAAGAGTTGTAACATACCAATAACAACATCCCCTCAGACTCCTCATGAGTAGCAGTGCATACAGGCAATTTCGGCCATTACCGGTACCTGATGTGGCGCCCTTAGGTAAAAAAGCCAAAGAAGTAACGGCCGAGATTTTGTTAGCTCCAGTGGAAACTTTAGCTATAGGACAATTCCACTGCAGATGAATTGGATAACAAAAATTAAAACACAAGTACCTCTCTTTCTTACAATAACTACGGTAAAGCTATCCACAAAAATGGTAAAGGGGATAAGGTGGGGCTAACTGAGCTCCACTGACATGAGATTGGGCATCCTGAGCATTAGAGAAACTGCTAGCCTAAAAATGACGATCACCTAAAGGGTTAGGATAAGGAGCTCTAACAGTCGAATATGAATTTTTTCACAACCTAATTTCTCAGGTCATGATGGCGCCTACTATAACCCACCAGTACGCAAGCCAAACCCATAGTCCAGAACGGTTAGTAATGGACTACCCAAACAGATAAAGAAAAGAATGCAAAATAGATGTAATAAAATATCAAATACATAATATAGTCCCAAAACCTACCAGTATTAATATAAGAGCTTATAAAACAATGAGAGAATAAAAATGAAATACCACAGGAATTACGCTGATACAACTTATCTCTGAATACAACATAGAGACTACTCTAATGCATAAGAGGGAGGAAAGTAATACTCCATACGTCAAGAGCTCACACTAGTCTCTAAACCATGGTTGCTCTGCATGACGCAAACATCAACAACGATAACCCGTATTATGATCTGCAGGCTGCAGAAGTGTAGTATGAGTACCAAACACATGGTACTCAATAGGCAACTCTGACTAAGCTCCAAATATAAAGCAGATATATATAACATATAAATAGAATTGAAAATTACACCCAAATATCAGCAAACACATAAGACAGCCAAAGATACAATAAGTATAAACTATCTTAATCATGTCCAAGAGAGTAACAAAATAAAGCAAAAGAAGTAATAAGGATGCAATATCTTATTCCAGCCATACTAGGAATCTCAACACTATACCATAAAGGGATATATGGTAAAACCATAGATACATATATCTAAGTATACATATATACATATATATAAAAGGTCTACTCGTAGAGCAACCTAAATCATCAAACTAGCTATTTAAGACCTCTTAATCATAGCGGGAGCTAGTGTTAGAATACTCGGGGTTCTAGTCCACATATCAAATCATCAAATGATCACGCATAATAATATAATCATAAGACAAAAGAGGTGAAAAACATTCCTCAAATCTCGATATCAAATTAATGACTAATTTGTCATAAGCTAGCCATAGGTATGATAAAAATAATGATAATAACACTATCAATAACAACGCGAGTAACTGGCTAGTCTGCACAACCAAATACCTAGTCGAGCCTATCACGTACCCCTACCGCCCCAAGCTCAGAAGGTTCAATCAACATACAACACACCACAAGCCATAGTTATCACCCATACCTATGCAACCCCCTTCTATATCGGCTGATAGATATAGGTACATACTGATGATAGGTAATGTGCATGCAAGAATGAATTCAAAGTATATAGTCAATAACATAATGTCATCATCACAGCCATCATTATCATAACCATCATTATCATAATTATCTTTCGGCCTTGTCGGGTATATAGTTGCCATACATAGGGCTATTTGGACTCGAACCGGTAGATGTATAATAGGAATATTAATATAATCATCATTTGGTCGTATTGGGTATTAATATCATTAATATAATATCCTTTGACCTTGTCGGGTATCAATATATTATCACATTATCCTCTCGCCTTGTCGAGTACCAAAATCATCATCACGTTATCCTCTCGCCTTGTCGGGTATCAATATCATCATCAAACTATCCTCCATACTTACTGGGTGTCAATATCATTAGCACGATATCGTTCGACCTTATCGGGAATATAATTAGAATCATCATAATTATCAATAGATATATATAACATTAATACAAAAATCATGCATCGAGATTTTCCCAGAATTTATACCATCAATACAGCATCTTCCTCTGTCCCATACCAGAGAGATATATATGTAGATATAATAGGTGCACGGACTCAATTCATGGATAAAATGAGTGTAAATCCATAAATCCATTGGCTGAAGTGAACTTCAGGATCAAATTATTATAAAAGTATAGAAAGGGTCCAAATCTCTCACGATCGGAGTAATTAGTAGTATCAAATCATTGATCAAAATTTTCTCAGTCAAGTCTTTAAAACATTATTATTAACCTCTTTTACATATAAGTTATTCATTAAGACAAGCGGTAAGTATCATGAAGAAATCTATTTTTAAGGTGAAAAGCGGGCTTTAACCCTTATTTAGGAAAGACGGTAATAAGATCATATTTTAGCAAGAATTATATCATTTACCGATTTAATGATCATGAATGTACCAAATCTATGCATGCCATCACTAGTATTCAACTGAAACCAAAAGCATCAATATATCAATAAACTACAATCATATCCTTTGAAAGGACAAACACTTCTCGGATGTTCAGCCGATATCGTAACACGGCGTTTGGCCTAATAATACGTTCGAAATAATTATAACATCATAATCATGGCCTTTGGCCCATATACATATCCGGAACCCATATCAATAACATATATAAATCATTTCATATCTATAAGACATAGCATATTTATGAGGCATAACATTTCTATAATCTATAAATCATAGATAAAGCATGATTATTTATGAGGCCTATAATCATCTCACATCTGGGAAGCATCTCAAATCTATAATGCATAATAATTAATAAGCATCTCAAATCTCGAAGGCATAATATCAATAAGCATTTCACATCTATGAGGCATAATACAAATAAACATCTCATATCTAGGAGGTATAATATCACTAAGCATCTCACATCTGGGAGGCATAATATCAATAAGCATCTCACATCTAGGAGGCATCATATGAATAAGGACTTTCCTATCTATGAGGCATCATATCTAAGGCATCTCATGTATATAGGTCATATATCATATCTATGTCATTCATATATTATCAAGAATGTTGCTGGATAATATCATAAATCAAGTTCAAAATACCATAACATAGCTAAAAGTCAAAAGGCATAATTCGAGAAAAGCCATCATAATTTATTAAGTCGTAAAGTAACCTTATTCTAAGGTCTCAATAGTCTCAACTATGCCTAACATCCGTAACTAAGTCCACAATGGCTAACACAAGTCTTAGCCTAAGGTGGGCTGGAAGAACCCACTTCTAATCCTCAATTTCCATATATAAGCAATTTATACCCCGGACTAGGCTAAGATATCTAAGTTTAATTCTAGATGGTAAATAATCCCTAATCAGTCCTAAGATAAGAATTTTGCCTAGAAATATGAGAAATTAAGTCAATTCCACCAAAATCATGATTTCAAAATCATTAGAATAGCCCAATTAAGGTTCATCATGCTAACCATACTTCCAAAACTATAACCACATTCCATAACTAGCATATATCATATCCACTCTATGAATTAGTTAAATTTAGGGAGAAGGGAATAGGATTCTAAAAGTGCAATACGCATTTCACCTTACGGGTCAAAACCCTCATCTAATCCCCAAACATCATAATCAAGACTAAGTCATTCTACCCAATATCAATCTTACCATTCACATCTACATGGAATATATAACATGCATCATCTTACAAAGAAGAGTAGACAGAAGCCTACCTCAAAGCCGAACTGCAAATTCTTAAATCATTCCCCAAATATTTATCTTCACTTCACAATCCAAAAATGTCATCATGTTATTAAATTGAAATCTATTCACCAATACGAGAATAACGATACCCATATTGCACCATTGTGCTTCGGGGCCCAAAATAACATCAAAATCCCCAAGTGGGTCCTACTTATAGAAATCACGTTTCTGAGGTCAACCCAAATTTCATACACGATCAAGGAATCATAACCCTAAAGAATGGGTGAAAACCAAGCTAATTTAGGGATAAAATCAATCCCTCAAGCTCTTTGGTTTTTTGGGTCAAGAACCAAGAAGATTCACCAAGTAAAGGTTGAAATCTTACCTCAAATCGGAAGATAATCGTGAATATAGATATTAATCAAGCTCCCAAGTCATCCAGAAGACTCCATTTTGAGTCAGCACACTATATTAGGGTTTTTTGCTCTTAAGAATAAGTGAGAAATAGCCAATTCGCGACCCAAGGGGTCTATTTATACCCATACCAGGCACTCAGATATTGCAATCACACAACCAGGTGTGCAATCGAACTACCTGGCTGCAGGAGCAGATATGGCGATCGACATACTCTTTGGTACGATTGAACTACTTGTTATCACCACAACAGACAGCTAAAACTTGGAAATTTTCAAGCTTCATCCAATGCCTTGGGATTCATTCAGAATTCAATATACACAAATGAACTATGTAACCACTCAAAATTTGACATTCCTGAAGTAATAGAGAAGTCAGATTTTCCATCTGAGCTCATTTCGACCAAATGTGTTTCCCACACCCGAATTTCTAATTTTCTAACTTTTTGTCCCATAGGTCAAAATGAGTTCGGTGCATCGGGACCTGAACTAAGGGTCTACATAGCATAAAATCAATATTTGAAAGCTGCTGGTGTAAACAGAATTTATTTATGAGATTATTTTATTGATGTTTTTGCCCAGTGGCCATTTGGAACCAACGAAGATTTCCAAATAGAAAATTGGCTTTAAAACTAAATGAACTGCCCGGTAACCGAACTATAAGTCCCAATAACTCATAATTTACTTTTGGCATCTATGGGAAAAATTTAACATTGAAAATAAATGAAAATATGAAAAATTACCTCGAGGGTCATTACAATATCCACTACTAAAAGGACTTTCGTCCCCAAAAGTCAACGGATAGAATGATCTTAAAAGCTCGAAAAGAAGAGGTATTGGTCGCGCATGCTCCAAGATTGACTTTCTAGTTAACCTCTATAAAGAGAGAACACTTTCGAGGGATTTTGCCACAGGTATCCCTTTTTTAACCAGCTCCCTTGCTTCACTTTCTAATAGCTAGAACTCAACTTCAACCACCAAATGCCTCCAATTGTATCGAAAAAGGCTGGTGCATGAAAATTTGAAGCACAACACACTGATACCATCTCGATACCTATACAAATCAACAAAGGCTCATCCAAACCAATACCAACCCAAGACATGAGTCATACCACTAACTCCAAATCCAAATATAACCTTCTTTTACCATTCAACACTTGTTAGTTACCCCAAACCAGGAGAAAAATCACCTGAGTCTTGTCCACATAATCTCATTACAAAGAACTCAAAGAACTGAAGCTGATCTAATGAAAGTCCATACAGCAAACATGGGATAAGCCCATAAGGCACTATCTGGGCACACAAAAAGAGATAATCAAGGGATAAAATCTATGCCACTGCTACAACTAGTGTGGATGGTAATCAAACTAAAATCTAGAAGATCAAGGCATTACTACTCATAACTGAATGATCCGCTCCAGGATATCCCATCAATCGATAATGAAATAATTCTGAACCCAACTCAAGTATATTACTCCTACTGAGTATATCATCCAAATTTCCAAAGAAAACTAATGAATCGTGGTCAAAGATGATAGAACCAATATCAGGTCCATGGGCTATCATCTAAACACTTATCCACTATAATCTATGCAAAGTCGAGAAAACCGAATAAGTAACCACGGGGTAGGCTCAACAGCCTATAAGTGAAATCCGAATTACGATGAATCTAAAATGAAGGTTCCACTTAAGCTCTAACACTCTAAGCAGAAATCTCAACATCAAGGATGAATCTCTCAATCTCAACTACCCAATTCAAACCTAAAAGCGCATTTATACTCCATATCTATCATAACTTCCTAAATCGCCATTCCAGGGTGTCAAGTCAAAAACTGGGCCAATATATCTATATTAAGGTCAATTACTCAATTCAACTTTAGTATCCAAATTTGATATATCCAACATAGATCATACCAAGCCAAAATTGAAGCATAGCTAAAGAAAAAAATCACCTCAAGATAAACCATCGACTATAAATGCAAATAACCACTTTACATCAGCTAAAGGGCAAAAAATGCAGCCACAAAATAAAATTCATATTGAAGGATAAATCACTAGCTGAAAACATCAAAAATTAACTCCATGTCTACTGGAGGGCATGAACTATGAAGATATGCTCAAAAACTCCCCAAGGTGGCAAACCACACTAGTAGTGGCAAAAACTCTAGCAACTCAGAGAAATGTAACTCAAGTTAGGAACAAACTAACCCAACACTTCATCTCGTCAAAAAATAGCCATAGGCTAATCTAGGAGAAACACTCCACAAAGACTCATTAGGCCAAACAAACTCTGAAATGGGGACTTTCTTAATTCCACCCAAGTAGGATCATCACCACTCGATCTATCCATGAATCACATCATTGAATAACAAAAATACCAATCTCAAAACCAAGGTCCAAGTCAAGACCATTACTAGAAAAAAATCAAGCCACTCAAGATAAAGAATTTCCAATTTTCCAACTTAAGAAATGATAACAGGAAAGACCACCTGCCTCTAACTTTGCTTTGGACAAGAACCACACCACGACAGTAAAGAAGCATCCAATCTCCACACCAACAACAAGGGAAAACCATCAGAAGAAGATAAATCTCACAAATCTGATGATGAATCCAAGACACCTCGATATCAATATCAAATTTCTATTGGGCAATGAAATAGCCACAAACAAACAACGGGCCCCAAACTGGTCAATCTTACAAATGGGCTATATAGAAGGGGATAGCAAAAGCAAAAACCTTCACAACCCAGGAAGTAAGTCTAAGAATCTCAAACTCAATAATAGGCAATATAACTAAATTGCCAACTCTAGAACCATACAAAGCCACAGAAGGTCAACTTACCTTCAACACCATAATTGACTCCACAATCAATCTAACATAGCTAACCAAGAGAAAACAATCAACCTTGCCTCTCTAAGGAAAATAAATTATCAAATCAGGCTATAGCTACATAAACCACTGAATGAGAATCGCAAGGAAGTAGAACTCTAGCTAGATAATGCTAGTATAAACAACTACCTAGTAAGGATCAATCACGTTAAGCTAAAACATCAATAACATCAGACATTGACAGAAATTGCAACAGCTACATCAACATCAATGTAATGAATAGGCAATACTAAAATGAACACCAATATCATTTACCACTCAAAGGACCATAATAAGGAAAATATGCCAAGATAGATGGGACTCAAACCCAAATGCTACACCCATACGGAGAAAATATCAATACATATCTACTTAATTCACTACTAAAAGAAATAAACCACGGGGGTAGTCATATAATGATAAATTCAATAACAAGACACACAATAACCAATATGAACTTATCAAGGCATATAATCCTCAATGGGTACAAAAACACCAATACACACTATGAAAAGGTAAATACGAGAAATAAAATCACACTAATTATGTTGAAATCCACAATGACAGATGGATCTAAGGGAGAGTAAATTTGAATAGGTCCAAACTCAGACTGACCGACTGAATCATCAACTGAGATGCTAAGTGTACTATCACTAACTAAAGATGTCACAATAATATGAGGTTGATCTAAATGAGTCGAATGACTAGTAACACCACATTGGTGTAAACTAGTGACCGCTCTTTTTATCATCGTAGTAAACTCCTAAAACACCAATATGGCAAAAAATACAAACTGAGACTAAATAGTTGGTCAACTGACGCTGAGAGCACTCTCTACTACCAATGTCCTATATCACTACAACCAAGACAAACTCCTGGAATACTCTGAGATACTACCCCTCATAACTCATAATGGCCACCACAGCCTAAAGACCCTATACCAAAGACTCTGCAAGGTCCAGCTAGAACTCTACCCGTCATGATCATCATGTCTAATTTGAGAACCACTCATAATCTAAAATTCTACCTGTATAGAGTTGATAGGCTGAATGTAAAGATGAATTGTAACACCCTGAGATACACACTAGGCACCACACGGTGCTTACGATCCTGAGAGACCACAAGCTAACCCATGAGCTGGTACCTGTTATGAGAACTAAATAATATAATAACATATGCAGAAGAACAACTGATAAGCCATAAGGTTTTAAATAACTAAAAATAATATTACATCATAAATCTTGAAACAACTGCTGGAAACAACTGTCAAACTAATAAAATAATAACAAAACTGACTGACTGTCTGTACTAATTTGAAAACCTCTAAAACTAACTGAATATGAGTTGATAGGACAGGCCCTAACTAACTCCAGCTAGCTACTAAACTGAAAGCATGAAAATAACTATAGTCTATCCTCAAAATATGAGGAGTCACCACTTCTACGGCTGATAATCTGGAAGGTTTAAGTGCGATCCAGGAACTGAGCGTCCGAACCTATGATATGATACATCATAGCACAAGAAAAGGGTATGCAATCAGTACTTTGAATGTACTGGTATGCTAAATGAGGTAGGCTGACATGCATGGGTTTAAGAACATGAGTAATAACTGATTGAATAAATAGCATAAAATACTAAATAGAATGCATGAAATCTATAAATACTGAGGATGCATAAAATTTATAAATACTGAGGATGCATGACCAAGTATATAACATATTCTGAATATAATCTATAAATACTGAAATAGTGAAATCTAATAACTGAATTATTGATATATATGTTATGGTCAAGCAGCTGAAATTGAATTACTGAGCTAATTTTTGGACTGAAACTGTGTGAGCTATCATCTAACCGACATGCCCCAATGAGTAATTTACGGTCCAACTTGTGACCCCAGTTGGAAGGATGTCAGTACCATGCCACAGGTACTAATATTGGCTATGAGGATCCACTAAAGTGTTATCTCAAAGAACTAAGGGTTACCCTAACTGGCAGGTACCCGTATGAGATCAACCCTCAAATAGCATGTTAACATCTCAACCTACGCTAGCTACATAGTTTTGGAACGCGAGGACTGCTACTAAAGGTCACACCCTAAACTGGTGGGTGAGCCCCCATCCCTGGGTTCGCTTGATGCTAAATCATACTCCCAACTGAACTAACTTAGAAGACTGAACTGTTTCAAGTTTAACTAATTATGAAACTGACTGAAATGATAATGCTCATAACATATTCTGAAACTAATTTGAAGATACTGTGGCTAAGTAAATAGCTAAGTTTTTGGGGTATTCATAACCCCAAGACTCGATATCAATAATAGTAAAATAATTCTAAAATTTTAAGGACTTAGCATAAAAATATTTATATCAAAATCCATTCTTATAGGCATTTCATCAAACACTTGATGTTCATAGGTCAATCTAAGCATGGGAATAGTTTAAAACTTATAGTAATCGCATAATTTCAATATCAACATCACTAATTATGAATTTAATCAGGGAATAACGATATTAAAACATGTGGCATTTGAGAACAACAACAATTTCATGTAAATATGGTATAGAATTACAATTTAGGGGAGTTAATGGTTAAAATTATAATTTAAAATCATAATAACTTGTAAAGATCATAACTTGAATTTAAAATTGGATACTTGGGCTCCATGGGTGAAAGGGACCCATGAATGAACACTTAACATACCTGGGTTAATGAATTCGTGAGAGTTAATGGTTAATTCTTGAGTTTTGATCTTGAACTTTGAAGGCTAGGGTTTTTATTCTTGAAAGAAAATTAGTTGATTGAGGAGGATTTGTGAGTAATGGGGCATATAGTGCCTCTTTAGGGATTTAATTACGTGTTTTGGGCAGATTTAGGGCTTTGGAAAAAGATCAAACGACCCCTGGAAAATAAAATTGCAAACTTAAAAATCCCAATTTTGCTCAACGGCGCGATGCAAAACAATCGTGCCGGGCAACTGGAAAAAGAACAATCCCTATTTTGTCCAACGGTGTAATGCGGTGTTATTATGTTGTGCCACTAGAAAGGATAATTCTGAACTGGCATTTTGGCGCGACGCTGCACCATCGCAGTGCCTTACTGGAAAATGACAATTGAGAAATGACCCCTTGGTGCAATGCGATGGCAATCATATTGACACACTGTAAAAGGATAAATGTGAAATTGGCCATCATTGCAACGTGGCCTTATCGCATTGGGCTATTGTTTTATACTAAAAGTGCCATAAGTTCTCACCCGAGTATCAGATTTGGGCAAAATTAATATCGTTGAAAAGCTAATTTAATTTACTATTATTTGGTGGGTCTTAATCTAGAAAATTATGAGTAGAGTAAAATATATACTCATTTGAAGTTGACTAAAGCAACATTCTTATACAAAAATTCGATCAGTAAGGATTATTTTGATTCGTCTAATAGATGAGAGTTATTGAGACCTTAATATACATCAAAATAAATCATAAAACTACCAAGGAACCAAAATGTACTATGAGTGAACTTGAAACATGATGCTAACATTAGTTTGAATTTTTGAGGTATTACATGAACTCTATCGAAAGGATCCGCACTCCAGGATGAAATACCGATAGCACTATACTAATGGAATGGCCCCTTACTTCCACCTCTATTAGCCTCAATATATACTTTCTCTGTGTCTCTTGAATGACCAACAACCTGAGAGAAAGAAGACCCAGCTGCTATCAAGTGATCCAACACCAAACGGAGTGGCAATGTTGATCCTCTAATAAATCCATGCACTATATCGGCTCAGAAGAATATCGAAAAGAAATATGCCTAGCCCAATCTAAAAACCTAATTTTTTACTTAGAAACTAGTAAAGAACCCTGATGAACAATAATAGATCCAACTCTAGCTTGAGAATTGCTCGATGAACCGGATATCATCCCTAACTATGAGGGGTCTGCAATAAACTCGGGACCCCCAATGCTGAACCTCAAATGGCTGAAGTAATTACAAGTTTTACTGGATCCTAAGTTGTCCCTAAATCCTTTACTGATGCTAAAGATCTTCGATATTCATCTTTGACTCTCTAGTCCGCTGTTGCGCTGAAGCTCTAAAAACATATGTCAAAGTCTCATTTGCATCTATCGACCATTTTGCATCGTCTAATTTAGGGACAGAATAGTGTCAAAGAATGTATTTGAGGATCATATTAATGTGGACACATGAAAAAGAGTCAAGAAATGAATTTCCTAAGAATATCCCTATAGCCTCCTGAAGATAGGTTACGGACATCTCTGAACCGATCTGCGGGACTCTACTAAACACTTAGCTCTTGTACTAATACACCGGTAAAACTAGGTTCTAATACCAAACTGTCACGACCCAATTTTTCAGGTCATGATGGTGCCTACTATGACCCACCAGCAGGCAAGCCAAACCCAGAGTCTAGAATATCTAGTAATGGACTACCCAAACATATAAAGGAAAAAATATAGAATAGATGTAATAAAAGATCAAGTACATAATATAGTCCTGAAACATGGTGGTATAAGTATAAAAGCTTCTAATACAATGAGAGTATAAAAATAAAATGCCACAGGAATTACACTGATACAACCTATCTCTGAATACAACATAGAGACTAGTCTAATACATAAGGAGGAGGAAAGTAATACTCTGTACGTCAGGAGCTCACACTAGTCTCTGAACCATGGTTGCTCTGCATGACACACATATCAACAGCGATAACTCATACTATGATCTGCAGGCAACAAAAGTGTAGTATGAGTCCCAAGTACATGGTACTTAATAGAAAACTGCCGACTAAGCTCTAAAGATATATATAACATATAAACAAAATAGAAAACTACACTAAATGTCCAGCAACCACATAAGACAGTCAATGATACAATAAGGATAAACTATCCTAATCATGTCCAAGTGACTAACATGATAAGGCTAAAGAAGTAATAAGGATGCACTATCTTATTTCATCCATATTTAGAAATTTCAACACTATACCGTTTATCATTGCTAATATACAAAATAAGAGCGGAAGAAATATATATATAAGTATACAAGGCCAAGGAATAAATACAGAATCTGAATAAATGAAAGAAAGAGGTATACGATAACACCATAGATATATATAGCTAAGTATGCATATATACATATATAAAATAAGTTCTACTCTAAGTACAGCCTAAATCATCAGACTATCTATTTAAGAGCTCTTCACCTTAGCAGGAACTAGTGCTAGAATACTCAAGATTCTAGTCCATATATTAAATCATCAGATGATCATGCATAATAATATAATTGTAAGAGGAAGATGTCAAAAACATGCCTTAAATCTCAATACCAAATTAATGATCAATCTGTGATAAGTTACCCATAAGAAAGATCATAATAATGATAATAACAATATCAATAACAATGTGAGTAACCGGCTAGTCTGGACAACCAAATACCTAGACGAACCTATCACATACCCCTACTACCCCAGGCTCAGAAGGTTCAATCAACATATAATACACCATGTACCATAGTCATCACCCATACATATGCACCCCTACCTCTCTCTCATATTGGCTGCTAGATTTAGGTGCATACTGGTAATAGGCAATGCACATGCAAGAATTACTGGAAAGTATATAATAAATAACATGATTACATAATCACAACCATCATCATCATAACCAGCATTATCATAATTGCCATCATCATAACCATTATCATCATAATCATCCTCCGGCCTTGTCGGGTATATAGTTACCATATGTTGGGCTAGCCGAACTTGAACCAGTAGATGTACACATAGGCACATTAATAAAATCATCTTCTGTCCTTATCGGGTATCAATATCATTATCATAATATCCTACAGCCTTACCGGGTATCAATATATCATCACAATGTCCTCTAGCTTTGTCGGGTATTAATACATCATCGCAATATCCTCCGACCTTGTCGGGTATCAATCTCACCATCACAATTTCATTTGGCCTTGCCGGGTATATAGTAAGTATCATCATAATCATTAACTCAGATATGTAATATCAATATAAAAATCTATCATCGGGTTTAACCTAAAATTTATATTATCAAAACAGCACCTTTCTCCATCACATATCGGAGAGATGTAAATGTAGATATAATAGGTGCACAGATTTAAGTCGTCGCCAAAAAGAGTGAAAATCCATAAATTCATTGCCTGGAGTAAACTTCGGGACCAAATCATTATAAAAATATATAAAGGGTAGGAATCTCTCACAATCGAGGTAATTAGTAGTATCAAATCAGAGATCAAAATCTGTCTCGATAAAGTCTTTAAAACATTATTATTAACCTCTTTTACATGTAAGTTATTCATTAAGACAAGCAGTTATTACTATAAAGAAATCAATTTTTAAGGTGAAAAGCATATCTATAATTATCTTACATCTATAATCCATAAAGCATATCTATAATTATCTCATATCTAGGAGGAATATCACGTCTATGAGTCATAATACCAATAAGCGTCTCATATCTAGGAGGCATAATATCAATAAGCATCTCACATCTAGAAGGAATAATATCAATAAGCATCTCACATCTAGAAAGCATAATATCAATAAATATCTCACATCTAAGAGGCTTCATATCAATAAGGCACATCATATCTAGGAGGCACCATAACAATAAGGCATCCCATGTCTATAGGTCATATATAATATCTATGTCTATGCTTATATTATCAAGCATGTCGATGGACCATATCAAAAATCAAGTCTGGAATGCCATAACATAGCTACAAGCCATAAGTCACAATCTAGGGAGAGTCATCATAATTTATTAAGTCACAAAATAACCTTGGTCTAAGGGCTCAATAGTCTTAACTATGCCTAACATCCATAACTAATTCAACGAGGGCTAAGACAAGTCTTAGCCTAAGGTGGGCCAAAAGAACCTACTTCAAATCCTCAATTTCCATATTTAAGAAATTTATACCCTAGACTAGGCTAAGATATCTAAATTCACTTATTGATGGTAAATAGTTCCTAATCAATCCTAAGTTAGGAATTTTGCTTAGAAACATGAGCAATTAGGCCAACTCCACCTAAATTATGATTTTAAGATCACTAGACTAGCCCAATTAAAGTTCATTATACCAACCTTACTTCCAAAACTAAAACCACATTCCACAACTAGCATCATATCACCTAATGAATTAGTTCAATCTAGGGAGAAACAATAGAATTCTAAAAGTGTAATAAGTATTTCGCCTTACAAGTCAAAACCCTTTTCTAATCCCCAAACTTCAATGATCAAGACTAAGTCATTCTACCTAATATCAATATTAACATTCACATCCACATAGAATATATAACACACATCATCTTACAAAGAAGAGTAGACGAAAGCCTACCTTGAAATCAAATCGTAAATCATTAAATCATTCCCCAAATATTCATCTTCACTTTGCAATCCCAAGTTCATCATGCTATTAAAATCATAATATACTCATCAATACGAGAATAACGATACTCATATTGTACCATTCTACTTTGGGTCCAAAAACGACATCAAAAACCCTAAGTGGGTTCCACTTATGAAAATCACATTACCGAGGTCAACCCAATGTTCATACATGATCAAGAAGTCATAACCCTCAAGAATGGGTAAAAACCAAGCTACTTTGGTGCTAAAATCAAGCCCTCAAGATATTTGGGGTTTTGGGTCAAGAACTGAGAAAATTCACCAAGAAAAGATTGAAATCTTACCTCAAATAGGAAGATAATAATGAATATAGATGTTAATCAAGCTCTCAAGTAACGCAAAAGACTCAATTTTCAGTTAGCACACCATTTTAGGGTTTTTGGCTCTCATGAGTGAGTGAGAAATGGCCAATTCTCAACCCAAGGGGACTATTTATACGCATACAAGGTACTTAGATGCTATAATCGCACAACCACGTGTGTAATCGCACTACCTGGCTGCAGGAGCAGATATGGCAATCACCATACTCCTTGGTGCGATAGCACTACTTGCTATCAGTACAGTTGATAGCTAAAACTTGAAAATTTCCAAGTTTCTGCCAATGTAGCAGGATTCATTCGGAATTCGATATACACAAATGAACTATGTAACCACACTAAATTCGATATTCTGGATGCAATGGCAAAGTTGGATTTTCCATCTAAGGTTGTTTGACCAAATATGAGTTCCACACCCATATTTTTAATTTTTGAACTTTGTAGCCAATAGCTCGAAATAAGTTTGATTGCATTGGGACCCAAACTAAGGTTCTACCTAGCCTAAAATCGATATTCGAAGCTATTGGTGTAGTCATTATTTTTATACAGGATTGTTTTACTGAAGATTTTGCTCGGTGTCCATTTAAAACCAACGAAGACTTCCAAACAAAAAATTGGCTCTAAAAACTAAATAAACTGCCCGGTAACCGAACTATCAGTCCCAACAAGTCATAAATGACTTGGGGCTACTATGGGAAAGATCTAGTGGTGAAAATAAACAAAATATGAAAAATAACCTAGAGGGTCATTACAAATTTTCCTAAGTCTTCTTCTTAATCCACTGCCTACCATCTCTCTCGTTGTTCTGTTAATTTGCTCCGTACTCTGCACATCTAAACTTTTTATTCTACCTTTCTCTTATCTCTACTTATTTCTTTTTCTTGTCCTCCGCCTGTTGTATATAAGCCATCATCCTAGAAAAGTCCATATCATTATTCAACATTGCAGCCTTATACTCTAACACTAACTCACGGGACAAACCAGAAGCAAATTTCCTTATTCGGGACCTTATATTAGACATCAACTCTTGACCATGATGGGATAACTGCTAGAATTTTAGGGCATACTCCATAACACTCATCTAGCTCTGTTTCAAGTTCAAAAACTCTTTGGCCTTAGCTTTCCTCAATTCTTGAGGAAAGAAGTGATCAAGAAAATCACCTGAAAACTTATCCCACATAACTGGTTCAACACCATCACGCCTAATCTCTTCCCATTCCTCATACCACTGGTAAGCCACATCCTTTGATTGATAAGCAGCAAACTCCACACCCTCTGAATTAGTAGCATGCATCACTCTAAAGATCTTCTTTATCTCATCAATAAACCCCTAAGGATCCTCCTCAACCTTATATCTAATAAAGGTTGGGGGATTCAACCTAATAAACTGGCCAACCCTAGTAACCTCATATGAATTAATAGCAGGACATACAAGATCAAATCAATGAGATTGTGATGCCACTAGTTGGGAAAGCATTTGAATAGACTGACGGAAATTTCCATTAGAGATATCTCGCTGAAATAACTAAGCATAAGTATCACCAGCCCAAAAATCCCAAGGAGGACTAGTAGGGACCAGTGGAACCCCAGGTGAACCAATCAGGAGTAGGGACCCTAGACCGGGTCTGCACTCTATAAGTAGGGTGAATCCCCTCCATATTTTCCTCGGGTGGGACAGAGGTTCCAGCAGAGTTCCTACGATCATCAAATCTTCAAGGAAGCATGATCTAAAATGTGAATAAGTCAAAAGTTAGAGAAGTTTCATAGCAACTAGACTCAGTAGTCCAAAATAGAACATAAAAAATAAAAACATTATTAAATGCCTTATAGTCTCCCTTTTATAAGTGTGGCATGCTACACCCTAATAAAAAGCACTCTACTCGACACGACTTTGTAGATATCCAATGACTCTAAACTTGGCTCTAACACCAAGCTTGTCACGACCTGAACCTAGGCATGTCCATGATGAAAAATCTCAAGACCACTATGGGCCGTAGATAACCCCTTTAGCCTTGTCTCAAAAGCATATATATAAACAGTGGAAGCCAACCAAATCAATAATAGATAGATAAAACCAAATGAAAATGTAAAGAGCCAAAATAAGACATCAATAACATCCTAGTTATGTCCACAAAAGTCTCTAAACTAAGAATACCAACTAAATCATGACATGCCTCTGACTATGAGAAAAAGGATCCATAGAACTAAGATAATAAGGAAACCCATGAAATGACCGGGCTTTTCGAAGGATGGAGCTCACAACTTCACAGTTGATCAATAGAACTACTCAACCACCTAATGTTGCACAAAAGCAATAGAAAAGTCCTCCAAAACTATATCATAAAATGATGTAGCATCCAAAGATGGTCAGTGGGGCAAGCATTGCATGTAACTCGAGAAAAAAGGATAAAATAGTTCTTTTGTCAAAAACCAGTTTAAACCACAGGCACAACATTTATACATACATATATAGGATGCCAGTACAGGGACAAGGGTCCATTAACATGATAGTTTAAATCATTATCCTGAATTGTGTTGCTCGCTATGTCCTAAAGGCACTCATAAACAATATGGGTCTTACTCCCCCTGTCGGAAGGTCCCCAGTCCATGTTAACCGCATATATCGATAAAAGGCTAAAGACACCAAGGTGATAGCCATCTAAAATATAATGTGCATCCAGACACATGGTCATATAGACCCCCCAACATCAGCCAACATTGTTTCCAGTGTTGGTCCCCCAGGACTACACCTTCACGGTGAGCTACACAATATTCTTTAAGCCCAAATTAAAATAGTTTGCACATAAATCAACCATTAATCAAATAACCATTTATCAAGGCATTTTTCACTATGGTATCGTCATACCAATATACTTGAAATTTATTCCATTTGTGCCAAACCTATCCATATAACCATTAAACTCTCAAGTTCCATTTAAAATCCGAAACCATGGCCACCAGGGGCATTTCAAAATCATATTTATCCATTTATCCTTTAATGCAATGCAATATTTTCCAAAAGACAAGTTAAATTATGCAAATATCCATATTCAAAATTAAGTTTACAATGTAGGTTGAGGTTAGTGCTATAACCAAGCCAAAAATTTTAGCAAGTTTGGTAAAACTCATGTCACCCATTTCAACCATAATCACAATGCACCACTTCAGTCCCAAAACCAACAATTCAAGCATGTATAATCCATTTAAAATATGGAAAAATAATTCAAACAATAACAACTAAAAATCCTCAACCCAGTTTCAAACACATCAATTCAAACCAGATGAATATTTAATAAATTGATGCTATAATGTAAAATTCAAGTTAAGGAAAGAGAAACATGCCTAAAATATAGAAGAAATTAAAGAGAATTCGATGTTTAGAGCCTGAATGGTTAATTCCTTATAAAACTTTTGAACTTTCTTGGGTTCGGAGTTAAAGAGGAGAAGTGTAGTGTTTGATCTATGACAGTCGAAGAAAGAGGGTTAATTTGGTGTTTTTAAGTTGTGTAAGGGTTAAAGGACCAAAAAAGTCCCTCACCCCAAGTGGAAAAAAATATAAACTAGATGAAATTAACATAGCAATGCGGCACACCGCTATCATGGAGGGTAGCCAACATGTCATGCTCTTCTCACTGAACCTAAGTGGCGTGGCATGCCACTTCGCAGATCCTCACTGCCTCGGGGTCCCAAAATGACCCCGAACCCCTTTCAAAATTTCTGAAACTTTTTCAAAATATCCTTTTTAACGTCCCTCACCATAATTCAAGTCAAAAATTAATATTACGCACACGAAAGGATCAAAAATAAATGATTAAAATTTTACTGGATCTTACAATTTGCTATAAATATTTGTATATATATACACTAATTATGTTGTAGCTAAATATGAGAATTTTCGTGACTAAATGCTTTAGCCACAATTTTTTTTATAGTTGTCATAGCAAGAACTAGCCTAACTAATAGTTAGCTACAAACTTTACCTAGGCTGTGGCTCAGCTAATACTTATTGCTACAAAAAATTTTATATTTTAGTTGTGTTGGCTAAAAAAATACCATCAGCAATATGTTTATAGCAAATAATTTTATGATTTTTTCACGACAAATATGATTTCTGGCTATCTTCATACATGTAACAACAAAAGTATTGTATTATAACAAAATATTTAATTTGTTTGTTATGCAAATTTAAATTTTATAGCTATTTCAATAGCTTGATCTCATGACAATAGTAATCGTATTTAGTTACAAATAATAAAATTTATGACTGATATGAAGTATTTACCATAAATATTTTTGTATAGTAGCTAAATAATCAAACATTTAGCAATGAATTATATAGAATTGGAGCTAAAAAAATCATATTAGCTTGCAACAAAAAGTGAAAAATTATACATGTTTCTGTAACATGACATATTAAATATTAATGGTTGCATTAAATAATTCTATTAAAGCAAATTAAAGAATTTCCACAAGATTTGTAAGTCACAACTCACAAGGTTTATACAATGTATAGATATAAATCCATTTTCTTTCAAAACAATTACACTAAATAATTTTTAAAAAAAAAGTTACAACATAAAATTCTTTTAAGTCTAAAACGGACATAGTCTTCTCCGTTCTCTCCTTTTGCGATCTTTGATGGCACCTCGGCTTGATCAACATTGATTTTAGTTTGTCATTTATATTCTTTAATTCCACTAATGTCTATCAATAATAATAAAGTATTTTAGCATTAAAAATCATGACCAACTGAGTACATATGAGAGTATGCGTATATATATAATTTCAAGGAGAAAAAGATTATACCATAAATAATCTTTTTATGAGAATATTTAATATATTAAAAAATACAAAGAAACAAAATATAAACAAACTTGTAAAACTTTTAGACTTCTTAAAAGATCTTCACCATAGTATTATGATATCACTTTCTGATTGCAGTGGGCGGAATCATGTCTTCTCCTTAGACATTGTTTGAACTTCCAAATCATAAAATCCACTCATAAGCCACAATATTTATAAATTTATTAAAATAAACCTAAATCAATTAAATTAAATAGGTATAAGACAAATTCAAAAATATGAAGATATGAACAACCTTGAATATAAAATTTACAAAAATAAATTAATTAGCAAAATGTTGCGCACAAAAATTTCAAATCACACAAGTAACAATTCTAAAATTCTAAAATAGATATGGTTTATCAGCCACCAGTTGTTGATGCTCCAGAGAGTACTCTCAGATGATCTACAAAAGAGAGAATACCTTCATCTCGTTATTCTCCCAGTGAGTATGTACTCTTGACTGACGGGGGAGAACCTGAGAGTCTTGATGAAGCCATAGAAAGTGAAGAAAAAGAAAAGTGGTTTGATTTTATGGAAGATAAAATTAAATTTTTGCAAGATAACCATACCTTTGATTTGGTTAAGCTGCCTAAAGATAGAAAAGCTTTGAAAAATAGGTGGATTTTTTGGGTGAAGCATGAAGATGGTAATCTAATTCCATGATACAGAGCTAGATTGGTTGTGAAGGGATTTAACCAGAAAAAGGGAGTTGATTTTGATGAGATATTTTCTCCGGTTGTGAAGATGACATCCATTCGTGTGGTTCTAGGCTTAGCTGCAAGTTTAGATTTAGAGGTTGAGCAAATGGATGTTAAAACTGCTTTTCTCCATGGTGACTTAGATGAAGAAATTCATATGGAGCAGCCCAAAGGTTTTGAAGTCAAGTGAAAAGAGAATTATGTTGACAAATTAAAGAAGAGTTTGTATGGTTTGAAACAAGCTCCTAGGCAGTGGTACAGAAAGTTTTGTTTCTTTATGAGTTAGCAGGGCTTCAAGAAGACTACTTCAGACCATTGTGTTTTTGTGCAAATATTCTCTGATGGTGTCTTTATTATTGTGTTGCTTTATGTTGATAACATGTTTGTTATTGGTCATAATACTTGCAGGATTCAAAAGTTGAAGCGAGAGTTGAGTAAGTCTTTTTCTATGAAAGACTTAAGACCAGCAAAGCAGATTCTTGGCATGCAGATTGTCCATGACAGGAAGGCCAAAAATTTGTGGTTATCACAAGAGAAGTACATTCAGAAAGTACTTCGAAGGTTCAACATGGATAAGGTTAAGGTTGTCAGTACACCTTTAGCTATGCACTTCAAGTTGAGCACGAAGTAGTGTCCTTCCAGTGATGATGAGAAGAAAGATATGAAGAAAGTTCCTTATGCTTCAGTCGTTGGTAGTTTGATGTATGCAATGGTTTGTACAAGACCGGATATTGCTTATTCTGTTGGCATTGTTAGTCATTTTCTTTCTAATCCGAAAAGAGAATATCAAAATGCTGTAAAGTGGATTATGAGATATCTTTGTGGCACTTCTAGTCTGAGTTTGTGTTTTGATACAGGAAAGCCTATGTTTTGTGGTTATACTGATTCAGACATAGCTGGTGATGTTGATACTCACAAGTCTACTTTAGGGTATTTGGTTACTTTTATAGGGGGAGCTGTGTCTTGGCAATCTAGGTTGTAAAAATGTGTTGCTCTATCTACTACAGAAGCTGAGCTTATTGCTGCAGTTGAAGCTTGTAAAGAATTGCTTTAGATGAAGAGATTCTTGGGGGAACTTGATTGTGCTCAAGAGAGGTATGTGCTTTATTGCGACAGTCAAAGTGCCATACATCTTGGCAAGAATTCTACATTTCATGGTCAGCCTAAACACATTGATGTGAGATATCATTGGATTCTAAATTTCTTAAACTTGAGAAGATTCACACGGATGAAAATGGTTTCGACATGATGACTAAAGCTTTGCCAAGAGAAAAGTTTGAAGATTATTGCATGATCGCCGGAATGGCGGTCTCCTTCACATAGTCGGGAGGGGGAGAATTGTTGGGTCATGGGCCTTTGTCCCTTCCTATGTGGATAAAATGAAGCTCAATTTATTAGACCAACCCACTTTGCCCATAGCCCAATTCCATGGGGCATATATATTGACCTTTTCAGGTCTTATTCACCATACACAAAAATAAGAGTTCAGCACACAAAAGGAGAGAAAGAGCAGATTTTCGCCTAAAATATTTCAGCCACATCAGTCATCTTTAAATTGTGATTCCCACTTTGTTTCTTGTCTGATTAAGCTGATTTTTGGACTGCGTGTTCCTCTCATCTCGATCTTTGATTAAGAACTAGAAGATCTTGATTTGATGGTCTGTAGCTCCTGTTTTTCAGTCTCAAACAATAGCTGCGATTTTGGTGTTTGTATTCCTTTACTCTCCTGTTTTGTTACAGTGGTGTATGTATTGTTGCTTGTTGTTTGGCACTTGTTTGGTGGCCACTTTGGAGGACAATATTGTAACTCTTTGGTGATTATAGTGGAGGTTTTGGTCCTGTGGTTTTTACTTTTCACACTGAAGGGTTTTTCACGTAAATCTTGTGTCTTGTGTGATTACCTTTATTCTTATCTTATTTCATTTGGTTGATTTGTTTGTTGTATATTACTCTATTTTG
>NW_025862662.1:156141-177211 GCF_002878395.1 Capsicum annuum
CCTTAAAGATAAAACTTATCCCAAATAACTTCCTAACAATAATTCATGTCCTTAAATTTGCTTTGATGTAAAAAAAAAAAAGATTCCTTTGCAGATTGTCTAATTTTTAATTTATTAGCAAAATATAATAGAAGTTGGGAAAAAAAACGATCAAACAAAATAGAGAAATAAAAAAAGAGATTGAGAAAAAAAGACCAAAAAAATAAAGATTAAGAAAAAAGCGAAGAATTTAAAAAATTGAGAAAAATAAAAATCAGAGGGAAAAAATAAAACAAAAAGTTTGAGAAAAATTAGGAATAGAAGAGAAATAATAAAAATAAAAAATAAATAAAAAAAAAGTTGAGACAAATAAATAAAAAAGAAAGAAAAAAAAAGAAATGATGAGATAGATAATGTTTGAGAAAAAAGAAAAAGGAGAAAAAAAATGATGGTTGAGACAAATGAATCAAACTATGAAAATAAAATTAAAGAAAAAAAAGTGAAAATAATAAAAATAAAAATAGAATTTGAGAGACAAATGAGAATGAAAAGTTTAAAAATATTTGAAGTGTAGAGAGACAAAATTGTACTTGTACTATACTTAAAAAAGAAGGAAGGCTAGTCTTTAAAGACTTTTCTTAGGCCAAAAATCTAAAACCACCCACTATTGAGGCTATATCATGTAATTTTCTGCATTTATTTAATTGGATCACTCATGTTTTAAACTCGTCATCGACATGATTCAGTTTGGGTCATAGTAGACCGAATAACCAAGTCAGCTCATTTTCTTCCAGTTCATACCTCTTATTCAGCCGAGGATTTTGCCAAACTCTATATCAGAGAGTTGGTCAGATTACACGGTGTTCCATTATCTATCATCTCAGATAGAGGTACCCAGTTCACCTTTCATTTCTAGAAAGCATTCCAAAATGGTCCTGTTACCCAAGTTCATCTCAGTACAACCTTTCATCCTCAGACAGATGGTCAAGCAGAAAGGACTATTCAAACTTTAGAAGATATGGTAAGGGCGTATGCAATTGATTTCAAGGGTAGTTGGGATGACCACTTGCCTTTAATTGAGTTTGCATACAACAATAGCTATCATTCCAGTATTCAAATGGCTCTATTTAAAGCTCTCTATGGTAGGATATATAGATCTCAATCTATTGGTTCGAAGTTAGTAAGGCCTCAGTAATAGGGCCTGACTTAGTGTTTGGTGCCTTAGAGAAAGTCCAATTGATCAAAGAAAGACTCCGATCTGCTTAGAGCCGACAGAAGTCTTATGCAGATGTGCATAGAAAAGATCTTGAGTTTGAGATTGGTGATCATTTCTACCTAAAGATCTCTCCCATGAAGAAAGTGAAGAGGTTTGGCAAGAAGGGAAAGCTCAGTCCCCGATATGTCGGCCCCTTCAAGATTCTCAGTCGCTTCGGCAAGGTAGCTTATGAGCTTAATTTTTCTTCAGATCTAGACTTAGTTCATCCAGTCTTTCATGTCTCTTTGTTTAAGAAGTGCATAGGTGACCCATCAATCGTAGTCCCTATTCAAAGTATTTATGTTTAGAACAACCTCTCGTATGAAGAGATTCCAATCAAAATCCTAGATTATCAGACTCATAGACTAAGGAACAAAGAAGTTCCTCTAGTCAAAGTTCTTTGGCGAAATCAGTCCGTTGAGGGAGCTACTTGGGAAGCAGAAGTATACATGCGCACCAAGTACCCTTACCTCTTCTCCGCCAATCCAGATCAAGCTCAAGGTAACAGTTCTCCTTAAGCTTATTTAGCTTCATGTTCAGTATTCAATATAACATAATATTCAGTTTCATGCTCATGTTTCACCACAAATTTGGCATCAATTACCATTGGATATTCGGTTATGCATTCATGTACCAGCTCAGTTATGAAATTATGTATCAGACATGCATTCTTATTGTGAGAAACTTAGTTCTTCAGAACACTCAGTTATGCATTCATGAATCAGTTACACATGCATCAGATATGCATGTTCAGTATGTTATGTTCAAGTTGTCAGTCATGAGATCATATTCTAGTTATCCATGTTCAGTTCATGTTTAGCTTATTGTTCAACCTCTCAGCCAGTCTTATTCGAGGATGAATGTTCCCAAAGGGGAGATATTATAATACCCCAAATTTTTTTCCAAGCTAATTTCATCCCAAGAATGCCTAGTATTAGATTCTAAAGTGAATGATGATTATTCCATGAGTAATTTTCAAGATTTTTACTTTTTGTAATGTGGGAAATTCAAAAAGCTTTCCATCGATATAAAATTTGCCCAAATTCGATACCCGGGCAAAGAGTTAGAGCCTTTTTAGTGAGACAGTGTATCACCTGAGCCTCCAACGTGTCGCGGAGATAGCTCAAATGACAATTGTCAATTTCCAGTGTTGCTCCATGATAGTGGCGCATCGCGCACAGCTTCTAGGTCGCAGATAATGTGGCAATGCGATAGCTTCGCGTCGCGCCATCGTGCAAATTCCTATTTGTTATTTTTCACTGACTTGGTGCGATAGAGGCGCGTCGCACCAAGGATGAAAATTGAGAAATTTTCTTAGAAATTAAAGACGTGTCCTAGGGTTAAAAGGGTCAATTTCCCCACCCTATATAAGCCTTATACCACGAGATTTGGTCATAATTCAGCAACTTATACTCAATTACTCTAAAAAACTCTCAAGAACAAGCCCTAGGGTTTTCATAGAAGGTTTAATTCCAAGGAAATTCATCATCAAATTTTAAGAATTTCTCTGTCAATCTTCACGAAATCATGAACTAAGGTATCCGTTAAATAACCTATTATGATTTGCTTGTTGTGATTTGATCATGTTCATATTGATAGTTGTTATTTATGTTTCAAGATGGTATCTTGATGACTTTTCATAAAGTATGTGAGTTTGTTGATTGAAAACCTATAAGTTTAGGTAGTTTTAGATTCTTAAAATGATGATTTCACCTATGCTATAAAGTGTGCATGTAAGGTGTTTGATAAAATGCCTAGAATGATAGAATCATGTAACTTATGTCTCAGTAGTACCTAAATAATAAGTCCATGCTAACCCTTATGATGCAACACAATTTCCATGCTCTTGTTGTGTATTAACTGTTGTGTTATGCAACATTCATGCTATTGAAATCATGCAAGTATGTACATGTTATATGTATTTCCTTCCTTGATCAAGACTATCATAACCATGTGAAGCATGGAATCCCTTATTTATGGCATTATAAATTATGAACTCTATTCCTATGATCAAGAGGTATTATGGATTGTTGGTGTTTGTCATGTATTCAGGAATGTCATGCCTTATCAGTTTCCTTCTATCGAGTCTTGGGGGTACTTGTACCCAAAAAATATAGCTGTGTGCCTAGAGCCATGTCATATTTTCACGATACTCTCAGTCAAGCCATATTCCATAGAAGTCAGTCAGTCATGTGACTCTGGAAATCTCAAAAATCTCATGAACTTAGTACTCAGTAAGATCAGTAATCTTATGAACTCAGTCAGTTATCAGATATCAATAGTATTTCGTCAGTCAACGAAATTCAGTAAACTCAGTCCATGTACAGTCAGTCAATCATGTTCAGTCTCTTCAGATGAGAGTAAAAATTAGCATCGAGTAAACCCAAGGGTGGGAACACATAATGTCAAATGAGGGTGTGATTCTTAGTAGTCATCCCTGTGTTCCAGAACTATGTAACCAACATAGGTAGAGACATCAACACTGTTAGATGAGGGTTGATAATGTGGATAATCACTGTCAGATGAGGGCCTCACCGTTCTCTTTTGGGGACACTGTCAGATGAGGGTACCCACAGTTATCCTTACCAGTGGCGCAGTATTGACACCCTTCCAATCAGGGCGCAGATTGGACCCCAGCTCAGCTGTTCTAGCTTATTTAAGGCATGTCGGTTAAATAACTATTCCCACAATTACAGTATCAGTTTCAATAAAAGAAGTCAGATAGTTCTTCAGATTTTAGGACTGTCAGATACAGTCAACTCAGTCACAGTACGAAATTCAGAGAGTTCCATTAGATTTAGGACTATCAGACACAGTCACTTATGTTATCAGTTATTTCAGTTATCGAAACTCCAGTATTGGTCATTCTAGATATCAGTAAATTCATGTCTTCAGTATATAGATTCAGTTATCATGTTCTCACGATCTCAGTTACTATGTATTCATGTGTGCACTCTCACGTTCATATTAGTAAGTAAGTTATTATCATTCATGCATGTAAGCCCCATGTATTCAGCCTACCTCATACGTATACTCAGTATATTCTCTTGTACAGACGCATTTGTGCTATGGTGTTTTCTTTTTATGTTACACCATAGGTTTAGAGATACGACTCCCATATATAAGGCACGCTTTGCTGCACAAGGCTTTTCACAACGGTCTGGTGTCGATTATGAAGAGACATATTCACTAGTTATGGACGCAATAACATTGCATTATCTTATTAGTTTCACTGTCCATGAGATACTTGAAATACATTTGATGGATGTGGTAACAACCTATCTATATGGATCACTTGATAATGAGATATACATGAAAATTTTTGTAGGATTTAAATGCCTATAACCGTCTTAGTAAATATTTATTTAAGGAAGGTTATATGAATGATGCAATTTTCCCATGTATTTTCATAAAGAAAACAACATCGGAGTTTGTTATACTTGTTGTCTATGTCAATGACATAAATCTGATTGGAATGCCAATAGAGCTTCAAAAGGCAATTGATTACCTAAAGAAAAAATTTGAGATGAAAGATCTCGGAAAGACAAAATTATGCCTTGGTTTGTAAATTGAGCATTTGATAAATGGTGTCTTTGTCCATCAATCTGCCTACACAGAAAAGGTGTTGAAGAGATTCTATATGGATGGAGAATATCCATTAAGTACTCTTATGATTGTTCGATCACTTGATGTGAGCAAGGATCCATTCCGACTTCAAGAAAAGAATGAGGAACTCCTTGGTCCTGAAATACCCTATCTTAGTGCAATTGGTGCACTAATGTATCTTGCAAATACTACATGGCCTGATATAGCCTTTTCAATTAATTTGTTAACAAGGTATAGTTCTGCTCTTACTAGGACACATTAGAATGAGATCAACACATATTACAGTATCTAAAAGGGACTACTGATATAGACTTATTTTATTCTAAAGATTGCAGTTCCGATCTTATTGGTTATGCTGATGCTGGGTACTTATCTGACCCGCATAAATCTTGGTCTCAAACAGGCTATGTGTTCATATGTGGGAGTTCTGCCATATCTTGGAGATCAACAAAGCAGTCTATCGTAGCCACTTCATCGAACCATGCTGAGATTATAACTATTCATGAAGCAAGCCGAGAGTGTGTGTAGTTAAAGTCAACAATACATCTCATTCGAGAAAAATGTGATTTGAAATGTGACAAAGTACCCATAATTTTATATGAATATAAAGCAGCATGCATAGTACAACTTAAGGGAGGATTCATAAAAAGGAGATAGGACAAAACACGTTTCGCCAAAGCTCTTCTATACACATGAGTTCCAAAAGAATAATAATATTGACGTACAACAAATTCATTCAAGTGATAATGTGGCTGATTATTCACCAAGTCTCTTCCAACTGCAACTTTTAAGAAGATGGTGCATAAGATTGGAATGCAAAAATTCAAGGATGTTCTTATTAGGGGGAGTTAATACACGCTGTACTCTTTTTCTCTTACGAGGTTTTATCCCACTGGGTTTTGCTTGTAAGATTTTTAATGTGGCAGCCTATATGCATATTGTTAGACATTCAAGGAGAGTGTTATGATATTAATGTCTATCAGTTGAAGTGAATGTCTATCAAGATCTAGTTGATATCTATCAGGATTTAAAGTATCTATCTTTTACTCAAAAACTACGAGTAAATTTCCCTTATAAATAGAAGGGCTTCCTTTATTGTAAATCATCCCCCAAGAGAAATAAGAATTACTATCTATTCTCTCTCTACTCTTCTTCTTTATTCTTAGTTATTTTATAACATATATCTAATAATATCCCATGAATTATAAAAATTTTCAATCTATTTGTATTCTCCACTGAAATGACATGTCTTCACAATTTCATTCTACTTGATTCTTATGGATTAATCCATCTATAAATACCAATCATCTATGAAATTGTTGGATACTTATTTGTATTTTTTCCTTCTTCTTCTTTAATAATATTTTTTTAATTTTTTTTACATCTTTTTATGTAACAATATGGTAATCATCATTTTGATGAAGATCATAGAAATATTCTTTAGAATTTCTTCTTGTGTAATAATAGTCAAATACAAGTTCATTAAGATGATTTTTTTTTTTGATGATGATGTAAAATTCATCAAAGAGAGAACTAATTTATTTTGATACAAGTTTATCAAGATAAAAAAGGAAACTTAATGGTCTTGAAAGATCCATCAAGAGAGATTATCAAGTTAATTAGTTTAGCAAAATATAGAAATTTGAATGACTATACATACATACATACATATATATGTATGTATGTGTATATATATATGTATGTATGTATGTATGCATGTGTGTATATATATATATATATATTATTGCTTACTTTAGTATTTTTAATTAACTGTTTCATAAAATACAAGAAATGTACCTTTCAAGAACAAGACTTTATTATAAAGTTTTATACTATGTCATGGACAACTGAAAATATCTCCAATTTATTATTTTATTGATAAAATATAACTTACTGGCTTGTAGTTTTTTGATCAATGATTCATCATTTTTGACTCTTTTCTTTACTTTTCTAATCTTCTTTTTGTTTGATTCTCTCCAATTCAGATGTTATATCAATTGATTTTCATACTTAAGTATTTCAATTTAATATTTTTTTCTTGAAGTATCAACAATTTTTTTAAGAAGCATATAGCATCTCACAACCTAGCATGAAAATATATCAATCAATAAAAAATTGTATGTATGTATATATGTATGTATGTATGTATGTATGTATGTATGTATATTTATATTTCTATTTTTGCTAAAAGAATTTATTTGTATAAATAATCTATTCTTAAAATAACCTGACAAAAGCCTCCCGGCATGGGGAATTTATTTTTCAGACATTAAGAGAAAAAATGCTCTATCAAAATTTTTAAATGTAAAAATCGAGTTTTAGATTAAAAAATAAATATAAAGAATCAAGCAAATTAGAGTGAATTAGTGAAAAGAAGGAAAATAGTGAAAAAAGCGCAAAAGAATAAACTCTTTTAATGATCAATACAAAAAAATGTTCTTTTTTTTTTCCTTTACTCTCCTTTATTTTATTTATGTACTATATTATAAATTAAAATAAGAAGAAAATTTTTAACGCTCATAGTTATCTATTGTTAACTATGTTAAATGTGTTATATTTACTTCTCTCAATAAAACTTACAAGAGGAGAATAATTAAACTATGCTAAATGACTTCAACATTAATATTTCACCTTCTTTGTCAGTTTTTTTTAATTAACGGTTAATTAATCAATATTTTCTTCCTTATTTTTCTCTATTTATTAGATACTTTAACATATAACCTAACGTTTCAAACTTTTCTCCTCCTATAATTGCTTATTTATTATAGTACTTATTAATCTATAATTTTATGCCTATATTTGTTTGATTATTTGGTTATCATGTTCAAGCCATTATTTTTTTTAAATGATCTTTTTTCCTTATATTTTCCTCAAAATAATTATATAAAATTAAAATAACATTATCAAAAAATTTATGTCCACATTCGTTGCCCAATTAAAGAAAAAGAGGAAGGCGAGGTGACACTCTTCAGAGCTAGAATTTCTTTATTTTTTATTTATTTACATTTATTTATATTATATTCGATTTTTCTTTTTATCAATTATTGAATTTGTAACTGAGTGCTAAATAATCAGGCAATGGATAATTAACTTCTCATCCTCTATGTAACATATGTACTCATATTTCATGTACTCGAAAATACATTCTTTTTACCCTCATACATGGTATAACTTACCAGATATTGTAAGAGGTGAGATTGAAATAATTTTCTCAATAAATTTTAACAAATAACGACAAATTATATATGCTTTGACTGGACAAAATATGTGGATCTCAATATTAAAAACTATTATCTTGAAGGACTTTGTGTTAGTTACACATCGGTACGTAATTGATTTTAGTGTTTTTTAATGTGTTTTTGCATTTAACATTTTAAATTTCTGACAATCATTTACATATTAATTTCAATCACACGTTTTAATTTATTATTCATACAAATCAAAAGAGATTCACACGATTTGAAACTTTGAGGCATGATAAAGTTATAAATTATGTAATGGTTAACTCAGCCTTTAATTAATTGTAAACTGTTAATGTCCATAAAGTGATATATTTATCATAAACTAAAATATCTATAACCATTATTTACTTGGTGATAAGGACATGTTACTATAATATTTGTATGAGTTCCCCCCGCTTTTAACTAGAGATGTTAGGTTCGAACCGCTATAATTACTATGAGGAAATTTTATTGGGGGCGACATCCACTGGAGATCGAGCGAAAAAACAAAAAAAGTAAAAATATGAGTCCTTTTTTTTACAAAAATAATAATTTTAAAAATCAGTTTACCTTTATTGAATATGATAATTTTGGGCTTAAGAACAAAGAGTAGTAATGTTTTTGTCCTGTTTTATTATGTTTGACAATGAATATGTTGAAAATATGTAATTAAAGAAATAACAAGTAAGAAAACATAGAATGTTTTAACAAATTTAAGGAGTGTTTTGTGTTAATAAAATACCAAAGGATGTAATTAATAAAAATACTAAGATATTCAATAAAAGGTACGTAAAATATTACGTCATTTCTTTCATTTTATTTTATGTGATACAATTATGTATTCAATGTGACTTCAAACATCTAAACTTCAAATTTTTAGCAATGAAATTACATGTTTAATAACTACATACAAAATATTATATATAGAACAAAGGTCAATATAATAATTATATGAAAAATTAAAAAAAAAAACATATTCAGTGTACTCCCACAATGAGAAATTAAAATACTATAATCTATATCCATAATATATTAAAAGTGTGAAGATCTGAACTTTTTGTCCTTCATTAAAGTCTCCGCAATAGATAAAATTATCTTTTTACCCTTTCCCTCAATTTATTATTTAATTATCTTTATAATATTGAATCCTAAATTATATTGGATCATGAGTTTCAATATATGATAAGACATTTTTCTAAATTAGGAGTTTCAAAAACTGATTTTTTTTATTTGGTAGCATGATAATTACCATAATTAGAATTTTTTAAAAAAGCTGATTTTGTATGAGATTGTTCGTGTCATAACAAATCACTATTAACTAAACCTAATAGGATTAAACCCTACTATTTCCGTAAATTCCACCTTATTAGCTAGGGATTTAAAATTGAAGACCACGTACCTATGAAGTATATAGAGCATGGTTTCACAAAGTGCAAGTAGAGGATGTCAAGTTGATAGAGAAAAACTTATGTTTGCAACAGTAAGAGGAGCAACTCATATGGTACCATGTGCACAACCATCAAGGGCTTTGCATCTTTTCAACATATTTGTTCATGGAAGAAGATTGTTGTTCCTATTGATTCTTCATACAATTTCAAGAATTAATGGTCTTTTGATTAAGGTATAAAACTCACTTTCAATTCGTAGATGAATGTTCGGTTAGACTTTAAGAAATTTTGTGCAAAAGTTAAGTTTAATTTGCTGTACCTAATAATTTGAAATTTCAAATCAATTAAAAAAGATTTTTATATATATTAAACATATATTCATGTTTACATGGGAATTGGAAGAGAAACTAGGGATAGATCACAACTATATTTCTAACAATGGAAAGAAGGTATGTGAATTGCTTAAATCGACTACATTACTATTAGTTAAACTCTGAACTTATTTTTTCATTTTATGATGTTGATGTCATTATTCCCAGGTATTGTTGATCTTGATCAACCAAATATTATTTAGTGACAAGAAGCAAAAGGTTAAATTCACCTTTGAGCTTATTTTAGACGAAAATTTTAAATTAAATAATTAATGATGGAGATTTTATAGTTTTTTTAAAGAATGTCGTAATCCTTTATATCCGTACTTGGTGTCTATTGCTCTCAATTTTGATGTTGTCCATCTTACTTTGTAGCCAAATTATGTGTGGACAAAAATAATAATTTTTTTTTGATCTGCGATATTTTTCTTTTATTCAATTATTAAATTTTATGTTGTGTTTTTTCAGGTCCAATGTCTTCCTCTTCTTTTAATTGTTTAGGTCAGTAACCTTTTTTTTTTTTAATTAATATATTAATCTTATTAGTTGTTTATATTTTGCACCTATATCAATTTGTGATAATTTACGCTAATTAAATAATTTTTTTTGTGCCAATTATTCTTTCGTTTAAAGACTGAAGTTCTAGATTTTGTTTGAGTTTCACACACAACTACGTTGCATCACATATAAGATATCATTCTTTACATGCAATTATGTATTTTTTGTACTAATTATTTCTTTCGTTTTAAAACGGAAGTTCTTGATTCATTTGATTTCACCACTATATTGCATCACGGATAGATATCATTCTTCTATGAGTAGAGGTGTGCAAAAATAGAACCGATCGATAAATTAAACTAATATAAATGTTGCTGCTTTATTGAATTTTTGGGTCAATTTTTTAATAATTTTATAAAAAAATTATCGGGTTATCAGTTCTATTTTGGTGACATATTTTCTCCTGATATTATTAGTGCCTTCACTGCTTCGCAGACCACAGCTGACATTTTATGAGTATTTTCTTATGAGTTAGACTGAATATATTGAAAATTGAATCGCTAAGGATAAAAAATAAATAATCAAAATTGATAAAAGTATATCTTATTGGTTGGTTAATGATTTGGTGTATCTAAAAATCAAAAGTCGATAAACTAAATCAATAGTATTACATAAATTCTAACAAACCAATTATACACACCCCTATCTACGGGTAATTTGACTTTGTTTCGTCACATAAATTGTCTATTAATTATTGTAAA
This sequence comes from Capsicum annuum, assembly GCF_002878395.1. Classification (NCBI taxonomy): domain Eukaryota; kingdom Viridiplantae; phylum Streptophyta; class Magnoliopsida; order Solanales; family Solanaceae; genus Capsicum; species Capsicum annuum. The sequence continues at coordinate 167,221 of NW_025862662.1, forward strand.
GGATTATAAAATCAAATCTCCCCAAAAGAGTACCCAAAATTTGTTAAAAGATAATTACTTAAAATATTAGTCAAATTTCTCTTTTTCTATGTGTTCCACTTTTTCACATGGATAATTATATATTTCAATGTCTCAAATGGATAAATTTATGTTGCACTTTAAAGAAATTATCAACATCGACAACAATTTTGTTTATATTATGAAACAGTCAATGCGACGGAAAAGAACTTAAATTAACAACTTATTTGTAAAAAAAGTCAGATGAGATATCACAAATATAATATTTGTTCAAATTATTAAAATAAATATAACATTTTTAACTTTAATGGTTACTTTGATAATTTCACTCTTCTTATAGAATTTTGTTATTGATGCGAGACATACGTGCAAAGCACGTATATTTAACTAGTATTTATAAAACAAAGAGTGAGTTTAAAAAATGATGTAAAGTGAACTCAAATGAGATAAGAGTATTTTTTTTCTCAAAATAAAAAAAACTCGATGATATTTTTATAAGTAAAAGTCTCAAATATAATTAAAAAGATTTATTTTTTTAAAACTGCATATTTACGAAGAGAACATGAGTGATCTTTTTAATTTAAATTAATATAATTTTAATAATCATGCGAAGCACGAATTAATTTTCTAGTTGATAGTAAAAAACATTTGACGAAGGTTTTTCCCCAACCCCACCGAAAATTAAACAAAGCATTGAAAAAAAAAAAAAAGCAAGGGTGAAAAAAAAGTTATAAACCTTCCACCCTTACTTTTTGCCAATACATTACCATTGACTTGACACTTGACAGGTCATTCCCCACGTACATTAATGCGTCCTACATGGTAAACCTTATTCTTAATGAATTTATATACTCTTTTTTCTGAATTTATGTGTCATTTTTTTTAATAGGTTATACAAATAAATATTGTACAATTTTATTTAAAAATATTCTTTTTAAACCTTTTATTTTACTCTTAATAATGAGATGACTGTAATTTTTAAAAAGTTTTTAAAAAGACTTTGAATCATTAGCTATATTGACTTCTGTTTTTCATTTTTGTTTTTTTCAAATATGTACTATTCATATTATAAAAATTATAAAAATCTATATCCGAATATAATCAAATTTAATATTTTGTCCATTATGAGATTTTGGAAGTATTCCCGAACCAACTATAAATAGGTTGTGATTCTCAGCATATAATGTATATATCCTTTGCCATGTCTTCTACTCTTCAAATGTAACAAACCAAAACCAAGATTTCATAATTTAAAACTATTCCCAGCTTTTATATTCTTCTTCTTTTTATTTGTTCATGGGCAATTTTATTTCATGCAGTACTTCACCAAAGGTAATGAGTTCAACATCCCCAAGAGTTATTTTTAGAAATGGAGAAATTCAAAAATTTAATGAGCCAATAAAAGCAGCAGAGCTTATGTTGGAATCTCCGAATTCATTTTTAGTTAACTCCAACTCGTTAATAGTCGGCCGAAGATTTTCCCCTCTGTCAGCCGACGAAGAGCTAGAGTTTGGTAATATTTATATCATGTTTCCTATGAAGAGAGTGAATTCCATGATTACAACAAAAGATATTATTTCCATTGGAAAACCGGCACCAGAAACTGAAGCAACGGCGGATAAATTGCTGGAGAACGATGGGTTTGGACCGTTAGGTTTTCCCAAGGGACCAGAATTTAGGTATAGGGTGAGAGTGTCATGTAGATCAAGGAAGCCTTTGTTGGAAACAATTATGGAAGAACAAGTAAAAGTAGAGGGTACATCTAGACGTTATTGACTCTCATTAATTTAGATTAGTATCACGTATGATCCATTTAAGATGGAAATATATCCTACAAAAAATTTTAATCAATTTTAGTGTTTAAATTCAAGACCCAGCAATGAACGAGAGATCTCATCCATCCCAACCCTTTGATTGAAGAATTTCATGCATGCTTGAGCATCACAAGAAGAGACCAAATTATATTACAAACCCACCCGTAGGTCATGTCAGAACAAAAAAAAAAATAGAGTTATGTTTGGAAGTGAATGGAAGTTGAAGTTAATTTTGAATTTTTCTATTTGATTGGAGTGAAAATTATGAAAATAGCTTTTTGATTTTTTTTTTTTCAAATTCTAGAAAATTATGACAATTCTATATCAAAATAAGTTTTCAAAATATTATTTCGAAATACAATGGCCAAACGGACACTTTGTTCAACTTTCTGTTAGGAAAGACGGACACACAATCAAAGAGCCCGACAGGGTAACAACGGAAAATACCCAAGATTAAACTTTCCCTTTCAACTTGAACCAAGAGGAGACAAACAAACCCAAGCAAAATAGAGTAATATACAACAAACAAATCAACCAAATGAAATAAGACAAGAATAAAGACAATCACACAAGACACAAGATTTACGTGAAAAACCCTTCAGTGTGAAGAGTAAAAACCATGGGACCAAAACCTCCACTATAATCACCAAAGAGTTACAATATTGTCCTCCAAAGTGGCCACCAAACAAGTTCCAAACAACAAGCAACAATACATACACCACAGTAACAAAACAAGAGAGTAAAGGAATACAAACACCAAAATCGCAGCTTTTGTTCTAGATTGAAAAACAGGAGCTACAGACCATCAAATCAAGCTCTTCTAGTTCTTAATCAAAGATCGAGATGAGAGGAACACGCAGTCCAAAAATCAGCTCAATCGAACAAGAAACGAAGTGGGAATCACAGTTTAAAGATGACTGATGTGGCTGAAATATTTTAGGCGAAAATCTGCTCTTTCTCTCCTTTTGTGTGCTGAACTCTTATTTTTGTGTATGGTGAATAAGACCTGAAAAGGTCTATATATATGCCCCATAGAATTGGGCTATGGGCAAAGTGGGTTGGTCCAATAAATTGAGCTTCATTTTATCCACATAGGAAGGGACAAAGGTCCATGACCCAACAATTCTCTCCTTCCCGACTATGTGGAGGAGACCGCCATTCCGACGATCATGCAATAATCTTCAAACTTCCCTCTTGGCAAAGCTTTAGTCATCATGTCAAAACCATTTTCATCCATGTGAATCTTCTCAAGTTTAAGAAATTTAGAATCCAATGATATCTCACATCAATGTGTTTAGACTGACCATGAAATGTAGAATTCTTGCCAAGATGTATGGCACTTTGACTGTCGCAATAAAGCACATACCTCTATTGAGCACAACCAAGTTCCCCCAAGAACCTCTTCATCCAAAGCAATTCTTGACAAGCTTCAATTGCAGCAATAAGCTCAACTTCTGTAGTAGATAGAGCAACATATTTTTACAACCTAGATTGCCAAGACACAGCTCCCCCTATAAAAGTAACCAAATACCCTGAAGTAGACTTGCGAGTATCAACATCACCAGCTATGTCTGAATCAGTATAACCACAAAACATAGGCTTTCCTGTACCAAAACACAAACTCAGACTAGAAGTGCCACAAAGATATCTCATAATCCACTTTACAGCATTTTGATATTTTCTTTCCGGATTAGAAAGAAAACAACTAACAATGCCAACAACATGAGAAATATCCGGTCTTATACAAACCATTGCATACATTAAACTACCAACGGCTAAAGCATAAGGAACTTTCTTCATATCTTTCTTCTCGTCAGCACTGGAAGGACACTACTTCGTGCTTAATTTGAAGTGCATAGCTAAAGGTGTATTGACAACCTTAGCCTTATCCATGTTGAACCTTCGAAGTATTTTCTGAATGTACTTCTCTTGTGATAACCACAACTTTTTGGCCTTCCTGTCATGGACAATCTGCATGCCAAGAATCTGCTTTGCTGGTCTTAAGTCTTTCATAGAAAAAGACTTACTCAACTCTTGCTTCAACTTTTGAATCCTGCAAGTATTATGACCAATAACAAACATGTTATCAACATAAAGCAACACAATAATAAAGTCACCATCAGAGAATTTTTGCATAAAAACACAATGGTCTGAAGTAGTCTTCTTGAAGCCCTGCTGACTCATAAAGAAACAAAACTTCCTGTACCACTGCCTAGGAGCTTGTTTCAAACCATACAAGCTCTTCTTCAATTTGCAAACATAATTCTCTTTTCACTTGACTTCAAAACCTTTGGGCTACTCCATATAAATTTCTTCATCTAAGTCACCATGGAGAAAAGCAGTTTTAACATCCATTTGCTCAACCTCTAAATCTAGACTTGCAGCTAAGCCTAGAACCAGACGAATGGATGACATCTTCACAACCGGAGAAAATATCTCATCAAAATCAACTCCCTTTTTCTGGTTAAATCCCTTCACAACCAATCTAGCTCTGTACCGTGGAATTGGATTACCATCTTCATGCTTCACCCAAAAAATCCACCTATTTTTCAAATCTTTTCTATCTTTAGGCAGCTTAACCAAATCAAAGGTATGGTTATCTTGCAAAAATTTAATTTCATCTTCCATAAAATCAAACCACTTTTATTTTTCTTCACTTTCTATGGCTTCATCAAGACTCTCAGGTTCTCCCCCGTCAGTCAAGAGTACATACTCATTGGGAGAATAATGAGATGAAGGTATTCTCTCTTTTGTAGATCATCTGAGAGTACTCTCTGGAGCATCAACAACTGGTTGCTGATAAACCATATCTATTTTAGAATTTCAGAATTGTTACTTGTGTGATCTGAAATTTTTGTGCGCAACATTTTGCTAATTAATTTATTTTTGTAAATTTTATATTCAAGGTTGTTCATATCTTCATATTTTTGAATTTGTCTTATACCTATTTGATTTAATTGATTTAGGTTTAGTTTAATAAATTTATAAATATTGTGGCTTATGAGTGGATTTTATGATTTGGAAGTTCAAACAATGTCTAAGGAGGAGACATGATTCCGCTCACTGCAATCACAAAGTGATATCATAATACTATGGTGAACATCTTTTAAGAAGTCTAAAAGTTTTACAAGTTTGTTTATATTTTGTTGCTTTGCATTTTTAATATATTAAATATTCTAATAAAAAGATTATTTATGGTACAATCTTTTTCTCCTTGAAATTATATATATAAGCATACTCTCATATGTACTCAGTTGGTCATGATTTTTGATGCTAAAATTTTTTATTATTATTGATAGACATTAGTGGAATTGAAGAATATAAATGACAAACTAAAATCAATGTTGATCAAGCCGAGGTGCCATCAAAGATCGCAAAAGGAGAGAACGGAGAAGACTATGTCCGTTTTGGACTTAAAAGAATTTTATGTTGTATAAACCTTGTGAGTTGTGACTTACAAATCTCGTGGAAATTCTTTAATTTGCTTTAATAGAATTATTTAATGCAACCATTAATATTTAATATGTCATGTTACTGGAACATGTATAATTTTTCACTTTTTGTAGCAAGCTAATATGATTTTTTTAGCTCCAATTCTATATAATTCATTGCTAAATGTTTGATTATTTAGCTACTATACAAAAATATTTGTGGTAAATACTTCATATCAGTCATGAATTTTATCATTTGTAACTAAATACGATTACTATTGTCATGAGATCAAGCTATTGAAATAGCTATAAAATTTAAATTTGCATAACAGACAAATTAAATATTTTGTTATAATACAATACTTTTGTGGTTACATGTATGAAGATAGCCAGAAATTATATTTGTCATGGAAAAATCATAAAATTATTTGCTATAAACATATTTCTCATGGTATTTTTTTTAACCAACACAACTAAAATACAAAATTTTTTGTAGCAATAAGTATTAGCTGAGCCACAGCCTAGGTAAATTTTTGTAGCTAACTATTAGTTATGCTAGTTCTTGCTATGACAGCTATAAAAAAAATTGTGGCTAAAGCATTTAGTCACGAAAATTATCATATTTAGCTACAACATAATTAGTATATATACATACAAAGATTTATAGCAAATTGTAAGATCCCGTAAAATTTTAATCATTTATTTTTTATCCTTCCGTGTGCGTAATATTAATTTTTGACTTGAATTATGATGAGGGACGTTAAAAAGGATATTTTGAAAAAGTTTCAGAAATTTTGAAAGGGGTTCGGGGTCATTTTGGGACCCCGAGGCAGTGAGGATCCGCGAAGTGGCATGCCACGCCACTTAGGTTCAGTGAGAAGAGCATGACATGTTGGCTACCCTCCATGATAGCGGTGTGCCGCATTTCTATGTTAATTTCATCTAGTTTTTATTTTTTTCCACTTGGGGTGAGGGGTTCTTTTTGGTCCTTTAACCCTTACACAACTTAAAAACACCAAATTAACCCTCTTTCTTCGGCTGTCATAGATCAAACACTACACTTCTCCTGTTTAACTCCCAACCCAAGAAAGTTTAAAAGTTTTATTAGGAATTAACCATTCAGGCTCTAAACATCGAATTCTCTTTAATTTCTTCTATATTTTAGGCAGGTTTCTCTTTCCTTAACTTGAATTTTACATTATAGCATCAATTTATTAAATATTCATCTGGTTTGAATTGATGTGTTTGAAACTGGGTTGAGGATTTTTAGTTGTTATTGTTTGAATTACGTTTTCCATATTTTAAATGGATTATACATGCTTTAATTGTTGGTTTTGGGACCGAAGTGGTGCATTGTGATTATGGTTGAAATGGGTGACATGAGTTTTACCAAACTTGCTAAAACTTTTGGCTTAGTTATAGCACTAACCTCAAACCACATTGTAAACTTAATTTTGAATATGGATATTTGCATAATTTAACTTGTCTTTTGGAAAATATTGCATTGCATTAAAGGATAAATGGATAAATATGATTTTGAAATGCCCTTGGTGGCCATGGTTTTGGATTTTAAATGGAACTTGAGAGTTTAATGGTTATATGGATAGGTTTGGCACAAATGGAATAAATTTCAAGCATATTGGTATGACGATACCATATTGAAAAATGCCTTGATAAATGATTGATTTATGTGCAAACTATTTTAATTTGGTCTTAAGGAATATTGTGTAGCTCACCGTGAAGGTGTAGTCCTGGGGGACCAACACTGAAAACAATGTTGGCTGATGATGGGGGGTCTATATGACCATGTGTTTGGATGCACATTATATTTCAGATGGCTATCACCTTGGTGTCTTTAGCCTTTTATTGATACATGCGGTTAACATGGATTGGGGACCTTCCGACAGGGGGAATAAGATCCATATTGCTCATGAGTGCCTTTAGGACATAGCGAGCAACATAATTCAGGATAATGATTTAAACTATCATGTTAATGGACCCTTGTCCCTATACTGGCATCCTATATATGTATGTATAAATGTTGTGCATGTGGTTTAAACTGGTTTTTAACAAATGCACTATTTTATCCTTTTTTCTCGAGTTACATACAATGCTTGCCCCACTGACCGTCTTTAGATGCTACAGCATTTTATGATATAGGTTTGGAGGACCTTTCTATTGCTTTTGTGCAATATTAGGTGGTTGAGTACTTCTATTGATCAACTGTGAAGTGGTGAGACTATAAGGCATTTAAGAATGTTTTTATTTCTTATGTTCTATTTTGGACTATTGAGTCTAGTTGCTATGAAACTTCTCTAACTTTTGATTTATTCACATTTTAGATCATGCCTTCTCAAAGATTTGATGATCGTAGGAACTTTGCTGGAACCTCTGTCCCACCCGAGGAAAATATGGAGGGGATTCACCCTACTTATAGAGTGCAGATCCGGTCTAGGGTCCCTACTCCTGACTGCTTCACCTGGGGTTCCACTGGTCCCTACTAGTCCTCCTTGGGATTTTTGGGCTGGTGATACTTATGCTTAGTTACTTCAGCGAGATATCTCTAATGCAAAGTTCCATCAGTCTATTCAAATGCTTTCCCAACTAGTGGCATCACAATCTCATCGATTTGATCTTGTATGTCCTGCTATTAATTCATATGAGGTTACTAGGGTTGGCCAGTTTATTAGGTTAAATCCCCCAACATTTATTAGATATAAGGTTGAGGAGGATCCTTAGGGGTTTATTGATGAGATAAAAAAGATCTTTAGAGTTATACATGCTACTAATTCAGAGGGTGTGGAGTTTGCTGCTTATCAGTTAAAGGATGTGGCTTACCAGTGGTATGAGGAATGGGAAGAGATTAGGGGTGATGGTGTTGAACCAGTTATGTGGGATGAGTTTTCAGGTGATTTTCTTGATCACTTCTTTCCTCAAGAATTGAGGAAAGCTAAGGCCAAAGAGTTTTTGAACTTAAAATAGAGCTAGATGAGTGTTATGGAGTATGCCCCAAAATTCTAGCAGTTATCCCATTATGCTCAAGAGTTGATATCTAATATAAGGTCCCGAATAAGGAAATTTGCTTCTGGTTTGTCCCGTGAGTTAGTGTTAGAGTATAAGGCTGCAATGTTGGATAATGATATGGATTTTTCTAGGATGATGGCTTATATACAACAGGTGGAGGACGAGAAAAAAAAAAGTAGAGATAGGAGAAAGGTAGAATAAGAAGTTTCGATGTACAGAGTACGGAGCAAATTAATAGAACAATGAGAGAGATGGTAGGCAGTGGATTAAGAAGAAGACTTAGGGAAATTTGTAATGACCCTCTTGGTTATTTTTCATATTTTGTTTATTTTCACCATTAGATCTTTCCCATAGTAGCCCCAAATCATTTATGACTTGCTGGGACTGATAGTTAGGTTACCGGGCAGTTTATTTAGTTTTTAGAGCTAATTTTTTGTTTGGAAGTCTTCGTTGGTTTTAAATGGACATCGAGCAAAATCTTCAGTAAAACAATCCTGTATAAAAATAATGACTACACCAATAGCTTCGAATATCGATTTTAGGCTAGGTAGAACCTTAGTTTGGGTCCCAATGCAATCAAACTTATTTCGACCTATTGGCTAAAAAGTTGAAAAATTAAAAATATGGGTGTGGAACTCATATTTGGTCAAACAACCTTAGATGGAAAATCCGACTTTACCATTGCATCCAGAATGTCAAATTTAGTGTGGTTACATAGTTCATTTGTGTATATCGAATTCCGAATGAATCCTGATACATTGGCAGAAACTTGGAAATTTTTAAGTTTTAGCTATCAACTGTACTGACAGCAAGTAGTGCTATCGCACCAAGGAGTATGGTGATTGCCATATCTGCTCCTGCAGCTAGGTAGTGCGATTACACACGTGGTCGTGCGATTATAGCATCTAAGTACTTTGTATGTGTATAAATAGTCCCCTTGGGTTGCGAATTGGCCATTTCTCACTCATTCATGAGAGCTAAAAATCGTAAAATGGCGTGTTAACTGAAAATTGAGTCTTTTGCGTTACTTGAGAGCTTGATTAACATCTATATTCATGATTATCTTCCGATTTGAGGTAAGATTTCAATCTTTCCTTGGTGAATTTTCTCAGTTCTTGACCCAAAACCCCAAATATCTTGAGGGCTTGATTTTAGCACCAAAGTAGCTTGGTTTTTACCCATTCTTGAGGGTTATGACGTCTTGATCATGTATGAACATTGGGTTGACCTCGGTAATGTGATTTACATAATTGGAACCCACTTAGGGTTTTTGATATCGTTTTTGGACCCAAAGCAGAATGGTGCAATATGGGTATCGTTATTCTCGTATTGATGAGTGTATTACGATTTTAATAGCATAATGAAATTGGGATTCCAAAGTGAAGATGAATATTTGAGGAATGATTTAATGATTTACGATTTGATTTCAAGGTAGGCTTTCGTCTACTCTTCTTCGTAAGATGATGTGTGTTATATATTCTATGTGGATGTGAATGTTAATATTGATATTGGGTAGAATGACTTAGCATTGATTATTGAAGTTTGGGGATTAGGTGAGGGTTTTGACCCGGAAGGTGAAATACATATTACACTTTTAGAATTCTATTGTTTCTCCCTAGATTGAACTAATTCATTAGGTGATATGATGCTAGTTGTAGAATGTGGTTTTAGTTTTGGAAGTAAGGTTGGTATAATGAACTTTAA